>NW_025063515.1:0-17915 GCF_018153295.1 Drosophila grimshawi
TTCATAATGTTGAAAGAAATTCTAACTTCTGACAATTATTGGCAAAGATACATCCATTTGAATTTGGAAACAGAAACTTAAAACGTCAATTTCTCGAAATGACTTCGAGACTACATATTTTCAGCTTTTGATGCAGAATCAAAATATATAAAAAGGGCTTCATAATGTTGAAAGAAATTCTAACTTCTGACAATTATTGGCAAAGATACATCCGTTTGAATTTGGAAACAGAAACTTAAAACGTCAATTTCTCGAAATGACTTCGAGACTACATATTTTCAGCTTTTGATGCAGAATCAAAATATATAAAAAGGGCTTCATAATGTTGAAAGAAATTCTAACTTCTGACAATTATTGACGAAGATACATCCGTTTGAATTTGGAAACAGAAACTTAAAACGTGTATTTCTCGAAATGACTTCGCGACTATATATTTTCAGCTTTTGATGCAGAGTCAAAATATATAAAAAGGGCTTCATAATGTTGAAAGAAATTCTAACTTCTGACAATTATTGGCGAAGATACATCCGTTTGAATTTGGAAACAGAAACTTAAAACGTCAATTTCTCGAAATGACTTCGAGACTACATATTTTCAGCTTTTGATGCAGAATCAAAATATATAAAAAGGGCTTCATAATGTTGAAAGAAATTCTAACTTCTGACAATTATTGACGAAGATACATCCGTTTGAATTTGGAAACAGAAACTTAAAACGTCAATTTCTCGAAATGACTTCGCGACTACATATTTTCAGCTTTTGATGCAGAATCAAAATATATAAAAAGGGCTTCATAATGTTGAAAGAAATTCTAACTTCTGACAATTATTGACGAAGATACATCCGTTTGAATTTGGAAACAGAAACTTAAAACGTCAATTTCTCGAAATGACTTCGCGACTACATATTTTCAGCTTTTGATGCAGATTCAAAATATATAAAAAGGGCTTCATAATGTTGAAAGAAATTCTAACTTCTGACAATTATTGGCGAAGATACATCCGTTTGAATTTGGAAACAGAAACTTAAAACGTGTATTTCTCGAAATGACTTCGCGACTATATATTTTCAGCTTTTGATGCACAGTCAATATATATAAAAAGAGCTTCATAATGTTGAAAGAAATTCTAACTTCTGACAATTATTGGCAAAGATACATCCATTTGAATTTGGAAACAGAAACTTAAAACGTCAATTTCTCGAAATGACTTCGAGACTACATATTTTCAGCTTTTGATGCAGAATCAAAATATATAAAAAGGGCTTCATAATGTTGAAAGAAATTCTAACTTCTGACAATTATTGACGAAGATACATCCGTTTGAATTTGGAAACAGAAACTTAAAACGTGTATTTCTCGAAATGACTTCGCGACTATATATTTTCAGCTTTTGATGCAGAGTCAAAATATATAAAAAGGGCTTCATAATGTTGAAAGAAATTCTAACTTCTGACAATTATTGGCAAAGATACATCCGTTTGAATTTGGAAACAGAAACTTAAAACGTCAATTTCTCGAAATGACTTCGAGACTACATATTTTCAGCTTTTGATGCAGAATCAAAATATATAAAAAGGGCTTCATAATGTTGAAAGAAATTCTAACTTCTGACAATTATTGACGAAGATACATCCGTTTGAATTTGGAAACAGAAACTTAAAACGTCAATTTCTCGAAATGACTTCGCGACTACATATTTTCAGCTTTTGATGCAGAATCAAAATATATAAAAAGGGCTTCATAATGTTGAAAGAAATTCTAACTTCTGACAATTATTGACGAAGATACATCCGTTTGAATTTGGAAACAGAAACTTAAAACGTCAATTTCTCGAAATGACTTCGCGACTACATATTTGCAGCTTTTGATGCAGAGTCAAAATATATAAAAAGGGCTTCATAATGTTGAAAGAAATTCTAACTTCTGACAATTATTGGCGAAGATACATCCGTTTGAATTTGGAAACAGAAACTTAAAACGTGTATTTCTCGAAATGACTTCGCGACTATATATTTTCAGCTTTTGATGCAGAATCAAAATATATAAAAAGGGCTTCATAATGTTGCAAGAAATTCTAACTTCTGACAATTATTGTCGAAGATACATCCGTTTGAATTTGGAAACAGAAACTTAAAACGTCGATTTCTCGAAATGACTTCGAGACTACATATTTTCAGCTTTTGATGCACAGTCAATATATATAAAAAGAGCTTCATAATGTTGGAAAGAAATTCTAACTTCTGACAATTATTGGCAAAGATACATCCATTTGAATTTGGAAACAGAAACTTAAAACGTCAATTTCTCGAAATGACTTCGAGACTACATATTTTCAGCTTTTGATGCAGAATCAAAATATATAAAAAGGGCTTCATAATGTTGAAAGAAATTCTAACTTCTGACAATTATTGACGAAGATACATCCATTTGAATTTGGAAACAGAAACTTAAAACGTCAATTTCTCGAAATGACTTCGCGACTACATATTTTCAGCTTTTGATGCAGAATCAAAATATATAAAAAGGGCTTCATAATGTTGAAAGAAATTCTAACTTCTGACAATTATTGACGAAGATACATCCGTTTGAATTTGGAAACAGAAACTTAAAACGTCAATTTCTCGAAATGACTTCGCGACTACATATTTGCAGCTTTTGATGCAGAGTCAAAATATATAAAAAGGGCTTCATAATGTTGAAAGAAATTCTAACTTCTGACAATTATTGGCGAAGATACATCCGTTTGAATTTGGAAACAGAAACTTAAAACGTGTATTTCTCGAAATGACTTCGCGACTATATATTTTCAGCTTTTGATGCAGAATCAAAATATATAAAAAGGGCTTCATAGTGTTGAAAGAAATTCTAACTTCTGACAATTATTGGCAAAGATACATCCGTTTGAATTTGGAAACAGAAACTTAAAACGTCGATTTCTCGAAATGACTTCGAGACTACATATTTTCAGCTTTTGATGCAGAATCAAAATATATAAAAAGGGCTTCATAATGTTGAAAGAAATTCTAACTTCTGACAATTATTGATGAAGATACATCCGTTTGAATTTGGAAACAGAAACTTAAAACGTCGATTTCTCGAAATGACTTCGAGACTACATATTTTCAGCTTTTGATGCAGGATCAAAATATATAAAAAGGGCTTCATAGTGTTGAAAGAAATTCTAACTTCTGACAATTATTGGCAAGGATACATCCGTTTGAATTTGGAAACAGAAACTTAAAACGTCAATTTCTCGAAATGACTTCGAGACTACATATTTTCAGCTTTTGATGCAGAATCAAAATATATAAAAAGGGCTTCATAATGTTGAAAGAAATTCTAACTTCTGACAATTATTGACGAAGATACATCCGTTTGAATTTGGAAACAGAAACTTAAAACGTCGATTTGTCGAAATGACTTCAAGACTACATATTTTCAGCTTTTGATGCAGAATCAAAATATATAAAAAGGGCTTCATAATGTTGAAAGAAATTCTAACTTCTGACGATTATTGATGAAGATACATCCGTTTGAATTTGGAAACAGAAACTTAAAACGTCGATTTCTCGAAATGACTTCGAGACTACATATTTTCAGCTTTTGATGCAGAATCAAAATATATAAAAAGGGCTTCATAATGTTGAAAGAAATTCTAACTTCTGACAATTATTGGCAAAGATACATCCGTTTGAATTTGGAAACAGAAACTTAAAACGTCAATTTCTCGAAATGACTTCGAGACTACATATTTTCAGCTTTTGATGCAGAATCAAAATATATAAAAAGGGCTACATAATGTTGAAAGAAATTCTAACTTCTGACAATTATTGACGAAGATACATCCGTTTGAATTTGGAAACAGAAACTTAAAACGTGTATTTCTCGAAATGACTTCGCGACTATATATTTTCAGCTTTTGATGCAGAGTCAAAATATATAAAAAAGGCTTCATAATGTTGAAAGAAATTCTAACTTCTGACAATTATTGGCGAAGATACATCCGTTTGAATTTGGAAACAGAAACTTAAAACGTGTATTTCTCGAAATGACTTCGCGACTATATATTTTCAGCTTTTGATGCAGAGTCAAAATATATAAAAAAGGGCTTCATAATGTTGAAAGAAATTCTAACTTCTGACAATTATTGACGAAGATACATCCGTTTGAATTTGGAAACAGAAACTTAAAACGTTAATTTCTCGAAATGACTTCGCGACTACATATTTTCAGCTTTTGATACAGAGTCAAAATATATAAAAAGGGCTTCATAGTGTTGAAAGAAATTCTAACTTCTGACAATTATTGGCGAAGATACATCCGTTTGAATTTGGAAACAGAAACTTAGAACGTCAATTTCTCGAAATGACTTCGCGACTACATATTTTCAGCTTTTGATGCAGAGTCAAAATATATAAAAAGGGCTTCATAATGTTGAAAGAAATTCTGACTTCTGACAATTATTGACGAAGATACATCCGTTTGAATTTGGAAACAGAAACTTAAAACCCCAATATCTCGAAATGACTTCGAGACTACATATTTTCAGCTTTTGATGCAGAATCAAAATATATAAAAAGGGCTTCATAATGTTGAAAGAAATTCTAACTTCTGACAATTATTGTCGAAGATACATCCGTTTGAATTTGGAAACAGAAACTTAAAACGTCGATTTCTCGAAATGACTTCGAGACTACATATTTTCAGCTTTTGATGCACAGTCAAAATATATAAAAAGGGCTTCATAATGTTGAAAGAAATTCTAACTTCTGACAATTATTGACGAAGATACATCCGTTTGAATTTGGAAACAGAAACTTAAAACGTCGATTTCTCGAAATGACTTCGCGACTACATATTTTCAGCTTTTGATGCAGAATCAAAATATATAAAAAGGGCTACATAATGTTCAAAGAAATTCTAACTTCTGACAATTATTGACGAAGATACATCCGTTTGAATTTGGAAACAGAAACTTAAAACGTCGATTTGTCGAAATGACTTCAAGACTACATATTTTCAGCTTTTGATGCAGAATCAAAATATATAAAAAGGGCTTCATAATGTTGAAAGAAATTCTAACTTCTGACGATTATTGATGAAGATACATCCGTTTGAATTTGGAAACAGAAACTTAAAACGTCGATTTCTCGAAATGACTTCGAGACTACATATTTTCAGCTTTTGATGCAGAATCAAAATATATAAAAAGGGCTTCATAATGTTGAAAGAAATTCTAACTTCTGACAATTATTGGCAAAGATACATCCGTTTGAATTTGGAAACAGAAACTTAAAACGTCAATTTCTCGAAATGACTTCGAGACTACATATTTTCAGCTTTTGATGCAGAATCAAAATATATAAAAAGGGCTACATAATGTTGAAAGAAATTCTAACTTCTGACAATTATTGACGAAGATACATCCGTTTGAATTTGGAAACAGAAACTTAAAACGTGTATTTCTCGAAATGACTTCGCGACTATATATTTTCAGCTTTTGATGCAGAGTCAAAATATATAAAAAAGGCTTCATAATGTTGAAAGATATTCTCACTTCTGACAATTATTGGCGAAGATACATCCGTTTGAATTTGGAAACAGAAACTTAAAACGTGTATTTCTCGAAATGACTTCGAGACTACATATTTTCAGCTTTTGATGCAGAGTCAAAATATATAAAAAGGGCTTCATAATGTTGAAAGAAATTCTAACTTCTGACAATTATTGACGAAGATACATCCGTTTGAATTTGGAAACAGAAACTTAAAACGTTAATTTCTCGAAATGACTTCGCGACTATATATTTTCAGCTTTTGATACAGAGTCAAAATATATAAAAAGGGCTTCATAGTGTTGAAAGAAATTCTAACTTCTGACAATTATTGGCGAAGATACATCCGTTTGAATTTGGAAACAGAAACTTAGAACGTGTATTTCTCGAAATGACTTCGCGACTACATATTTTCAGCTTTTGATGCAGAGTCAAAATATATAAAAAGGGCTTCATAATGTTGAAAGAAATTCTGACTTCTGACAATTATTGACGAAGATACATCCGTTTGAATTTGGAAACAGAAACTTAAAACCCCAATATCTCGAAATGACTTCGAGACTACATATTTTCAGCTTTTGATGCAGAATCAAAATATATAAAAAGGGCTTCATAATGTTGCAAGAAATTCTAACTTCTGACAATTATTGTCGAAGATACATCCGTTTGAATTTGGAAACAGAAACTTAAAACGTCGATTTCTCGAAATGACTTCGAGACTACATATTTTCAGCTTTTGATGCACAGTCAATATATATAAAAAGAGCTTCATAATGTTGAAAGAAATTCTAACTTCTGACAATTATTGGCAAAGATACATCCATTTGAATTTAGAAACAGAAACTTAAAACGTCAATTTCTCGAAATGACTTCGAGACTACATATTTTCAGCTTTTGATGCAGAATCAAAATATATAAAAAGGGCTTCATAATGTTGAAAGAAATTCTAACTTCTGACAATTATTGATGAAGATACATCCGTTTGAATTTGGAAACAGAAACTTAAAACGTCGATTTCTCGAAATGACTTCGAGACTACATATTTTCAGCTTTTGATGCAGAATCAAAATATATAAAAAGGGCTTCATAGTGTTGAAAGAAATTCTAACTTCTGACAATTATTGGCAAAGATACATCCGTTTGAATTTGGAAACAGAAACTTAAAACGTCAATTTCTCGAAATGACTTCGAGACTACATATTTTCAGCTTTTGATGCAGAATCAAAATATATAAAAAGGGCTTCATAATGTTGAAAGAAATTCTAACTTCTGACAATTATTGACGAAGATACATCCGTTTGAATTTGGAAACAGAAACTTAAAACGTGTATTTCTCGAAATGACTTCGCGACTATATATTTTCAGCTTTTGATGCAGAATCAAAATATATAAAAAGGGCTTCATAATGTTGAAAGAAATTCTAACTTCTGACAATTATTGGCGAAGATACATCCGTTTGAATTTGGAAACAGAAACTTAAAACGTCAATTTCTCGAAATGACTTCGAGACTACATATTTTCAGCTTTTGATGCAGAATCAAAATATATAAAAAGGGCTTCATAATGTTGAAAGAAATTCTAACTTCTGACAATTATTGACGAAGATACATCCGTTTGAATTTGGAAACAGAAACTTAAAACGTGTATTTCTCGAAATGACTTCGCGACTATATATTTTCAGCTTTTGATGCAGAGTCAAAATATATAAAAAGGGCTTCATAATGTTGAATGAAATTCTAACTTCTGACAATTATTGGCGAAGATATATCCGTTTGAATTTGGAAACAGAAACTTAAAACGTGTATTTCTCGAAATGACTTCGCGACTATATATTTTCAGCTTTTGATGCAGAGTCAAAATATATAAAAAGGGCTTCATAATGTTGAAAGAAATTCTAACTTCTGACAATTATTGGCGAAGATACATCCGTTTGAATTTGGAAACAGAAACTTAAAACGTGTATTTCTCGAAATGACTTCGCGACTATATATTTTCAGCTTTTGATGCAGAGTCAAAATATATAAAAAGGGCTTCATAATGTTGAAAGAAATTCTAACTTCTGACAATTATTGACGAAGATACATCCGTTTGAATTTGGAAACAGAAACTTAAAACGTCAATTTCTCGAAATGACTTCGAGACTACATATTTTCAGCTTTTGATGCAGAATCAAAATATATAAAAAGGGCTTCATAATGTTGAAAGAAATTCTAACTTCTGACAATTATTGATGAAGATACATCCGTTTGAATTTGGAAACAGAAACTTAAAACGTCGATTTCTCGAAATGACTTCGCGACTACATATTTTCAGCTTTTGATGCAGAATCAAAATATATAAAAAGGGCTTCATAATGTTGAAAGAAATTCTAACTTCTGACAATTATTGTCGAAGATACATCCGTTTGAATTTGGAAACAGAAACTTAAAACGTCGATTTCTCGAAATGACTTCGAGACTACATATTTTCAGCTTTTGATGCACAGTCAATATATATAAAAAGAGCTTCATAATGTTGAAAGAAATTCTAACTTCTGACAATTATTGGCAAAGATACATCCATTTGAATTTGGAAACAGAAACTTAAAACGTCAATTTCTCGAAATGACTTCGAGACTACATATTTTCAGCTTTTGATGCAGAATCAAAATATATAAAAAGGGCTTCATAATGTTGAAAGAAATTCTAACTTCTGACAATTATTGATGAAGATACATCCGTTTGAATTTGGAAACAGAAACTTAAAACGTCGATTTCTCGAAATGACTTCGAGACTACATATTTTCAGCTTTTGATGCAGGATCAAAATATATAAAAAGGGCTTCATAGTGTTGAAAGAAATTCTAACTTCTGACAATTATTGGCGAAGATACATCCGTTTGAATTTGGAAACAGAAACTTAAAACGTCAATTTCTCGAAATGACTTCGAGACTACATATTTTCAGCTTTTGATGCAGAATCAAAATATATAAAAAGGGCTTCATAATGTTGAAAGAAATTCTAACTTCTGACAATTATTGACGAAGATACATCCGTTTGAATTTGGAAACAGAAACTTAAAACGTGTATTTCTCGAAATGACTTCGCGACTATATATTTTCAGCTTTTGATGCAGAATCAAAATATATAAAAAGGGCTTCATAATGTTGAAAGAAATTCTAACTTCTGACAATTATTGGCGAAGATACATCCGTTTGAATTTGGAAACAGAAACTTAAAACGTCAATTTCTCGAAATGACTTCGAGACTACATATTTTCAGCTTTTGATGCAGAATCAAAATATATAAAAAGGGCTTCATAATGTTGAAAGAAATTCTAACTTCTGACAATTATTGACGAAGATACATCCGTTTGAATTTGGAAACAGAAACTTAAAACGTGTATTTCTCGAAATGACTTCGCGACTATATATTTTCAGCTTTTGATGCAGAGTCAAAATATATAAAAAGGGCTTCATAATGTTGAATGAAATTCTAACTTCTGACAATTATTGGCGAAGATATATCCGTTTGAATTTGGAAACAGAAACTTAAAACGTGTATTTCTCGAAATGACTTCGCGACTATATATTTTCAGCTTTTGATGCAGAGTCAAAATATATAAAAAGGGCTTCATAATGTTGAAAGAAATTCTAACTTCTGACAATTATTGGCGAAGATACATCCGTTTGAATTTGGAAACAGAAACTTAAAACGTGTATTTCTCGAAATGACTTCGCGACTATATATTTTCAGCTTTTGATGCAGAGTCAAAATATATAAAAAGGGCTTCATAATGTTGAAAGAAATTCTAACTTCTGACAATTATTGACGAAGATACATCCGTTTGAATTTGGAAACAGAAACTTAAAACGTCAATTTCTCGAAATGACTTCGCGACTACATATTTTCAGCTTTTGATGCAGAATCAAAATATATAAAAAGGGCTTCATAATGTTGAAAGAAATTCTAACTTCTGACAATTATTGACGAAGATACATCCGTTTGACGTCGATTTCTCGAAATGACTTCGCGACTACATATTTTCAGCTTTTGATGCAGAATCAAAATATATAAAAAGGGCTTCATAATGTTGAAAGAAATTCTAACTTCTGACAATTATTGACGAAGATACATCCGTTTGAATTTGGAAACAGAAACTTAGAACGTGTATTTCTCGAAATGACTTCGCGACTACATATTTTCAGCTTTTGATGCAGAATCAAAATATATAAAAAGGGCTTCATAATGTTGAAAGAAATTCTGACTTCTGACAATTATTGACGAAGATACATCCGTTTGAATTTGGAAACCGAAACTTAAAACGCCAATATCTCGAAATGGCTTCGAGACTACATATTTTCAGCTTTTGATGCAGAATCAAAATATATAAAAAGGGCTTCATAATGTTGCAAGAAATTCTAACTTCTGACAATTATTGTCGAAGATACATCCGTTTGAATTTGGAAACAGAAACTTAAAACGTCGATTTCTCGAAATGACTTCGAGACTACATATTTTCAGCTTTTGATGCACAGTCAAAATATATAAAAAGAGCTTCATAATGTTGAAAGAAATTCTAACTTCTGACAATTATTGGCAAAGATACATCCGTTTGAATTTGGAAACAGAAACTTAAAACGTCAATTTCTCGAAATGACTTCGAGACTACATATTTTCAGCTTTTGATGCAGAATCAAAATATATAAAAAGGGCTTCATAATGTTGAAAGAAATTCTAACTTCTGACAATTATTGACGAAGATACATCCGTTTGAATTTGGAAACAGAAACTTAAAACGTGTATTTCTCGAAATGACTTCGCGACTATATATTTTCAGCTTTTGATGTAGAGTCAAAATATATAAAAAGGGCTTCATAATGTTGAAAGAAATTCTAACTTCTGACAATTATTGGCGAAGATACATCCGTTTGAATTTGGAAACAGAAACTTAAAACGTCAATTTCTCGAAATGACTTCGCGACTACATATTTTCAGCTTTTGATGCAGAGTCAAAATATATAAAAAGGGCTTCATAATGTTGCAAGAAATTCTAACTTCTGACAATTATTGACGAAGATACATCCGTTTGAATTTGGAAACAGAAACTTAAAACGTCAATTTCTCGAAATGACTTCGAGACTACATATTTTCAGCTTTTGATGCAGAATCAAAATATATAAAAAGGGCTTCATAATGTTGAAAGAAATTCTAACTTCTGACAATTATTGGCGAAGATACATCCGTTTGAATTTGGAAACAGAAACTTAAAGCGTGTATTTCTCGAAATGACTTCGCGACTATATATTTTCAGCTTTTGATGCAGAGTCAAAATATATAAAAAGGGCTTCATAATGTTGAATGAAATTCTAACTTCTGACAATTATTGACGAAGATACATCCGTTTGAATTTGGAAACAGAAACTTAAAACGTGTATTTCTCGAAATGACTTCGCGACTATATATTTTCAGCTTTTGATGCAGAGTCAAAATATATAAAAAGGGCTTCATAATGTTGAAAGAAATTCTAACTTCTGACAATTATTGGCGAAGATACATCCGTTTGAATTTGGAAACAGAAACTTAAAACGTGTATTTCTCGAAATGACTTCGCGACTATATATTTTCAGCTTTTGATGCAGAGTCAAAATATATAAAAAGGGCTTCATAATGTTGAAAGAAATTCTAACTTCTGACAATTATTGACGAAGATACATCCGTTTGAATTTGGAAACAGAAACTTAAAACGTCAATTTCTCGAAATGACTTCGCGACTACATATTTTCAGCTTTTGATGCAGAATCAAAATATATAAAAAGGGCTTCATAATGTTGAAAGAAATTCTAACTTCTGACAATTATTGACGAAGATACATCCGTTTGAATTTGGAAACAGAAACTTAAAACGTCGATTTCTCGAAATGACTTCGCGACTATATATTTTCAGCTTTTGATACAGAGTCAAAATATATAAAAAGGGCTTCATAATGTTGAAAGAAATTCTAACTTCTGACAATTATTGGCGAAGATACATCCGTTTGAATTTGGAAACAGAAACTTAAAACGTGTATTTCTCGAAATGACTTCGCGACTACATATTTTCAGCTTTTGATGCAGAGTCAAAATATATAAAAAGGGCTTCATAATGTTGAAAGAAATTCTGACTTCTGACAATTATTGACGAAAATACATCCGTTTGAATTTGGAAACAGAAACTTAAAACGCCAATATCTCGAAATGGCTTCGAGACTACATATTTTCAGCTTTTGATGCAGAATCAAAATATATAAAAAGGGCTTCATAATGTTGCAAGAAATTCTAACTTCTGACAATTATTGTCGAAGATACATCCGTTTGAATTTGGAAACAGAAACTTAAAACGTCGATTTCTCGAAATGACTTCGAGACTACATATTTTCAGCTTTTGATGCACAGTCAAAATATATAAAAAGAGCTTCATAATGTTGAAAGAAATTCTAACTTCTGACAATTATTGGCAAAGATACATCCATTTGAATTTGGAAACAGAAACTTAAAACGTCAATTTCTCGAAATGACTTCGAGACTACATATTTTCAGATTTTGATGCAGAATCAAAATATATAAAAAGGGCTTCATAATGTTGAAAGAAATTCTAACTTCTGACAATTATTGACGAAGATACATCCGTCTGAATTTGGAAACAGAAACTTAAAACGTCAATTTCTCGAAATGACTTCGAGACTACATATTTTCAGCTTTTGATGCAGAATCAAAATATATAAAAAAGGGCTTCATAGTGTTGAAAGAAATTCTAACTTCTGACAATTATTGACGAAGATACATCCGTTTGAATTTGGAAACAGAAACTTAAAACGTGTATTTCTCGAAATGACTTCGCGACTTTATATTTTCAGCTTTTGATGCAGAGTCAAAATATATAAAAAGGGCTTCATAATGTTGAAAGAAATTCTAACTTCTGACAATTATTGGCGAAGATACATCCGTTTGAATTTGGAAACAGAAACTTAAAACGTCAATTTCTCGAAATGACTTCGCGACTACATATTTGCAGCTTTTGATGCAGAGTCAAAATATATAAAAAGGGCTTCATAATGTTGAAAGAAATTCTAACTTCTGACAATTATTGACGAAGATACATCCGTTTGAATTTGGAAACAGAAACTTAAAACGTGTATTTCTCGAAATGACTTCGCGACTTTATATTTTCAGCTTTTGATGCAGAGTCAAAATATATAAAAAAGGGCTTCATAATGTTGCAAGAAATTCTAACTTCTGACAATTATTGTCGAAGATACATCCGTTTGAATTTGGAAACAGAAACTTAAAACGTCGATTTCTCGAAATGATTTCGAGACTACATATTTTCAGCTTTTGATGCAGAGTCAAAATATATAAAAAGGGCTTCATAATGTTGAAAGAAATTCTAACTTCTGACAATTATTGGCGAAGATACATCCGTTTGAATTTGGAAACAGAAACTTAAAACGTCAACTTCTCGAAATGACTTCGAGACTACATATTTTCAGATTTTGATGCAGAATCAAAATATATAAAAAGGGCTTCATAATGTTGAAAGAAATTCTAACTTCTGACAATTATTGGCGAAGATACATCCGTTTGAATTTGGAAACAGAAACTTAAAAGTTAATTTCTCGAATTGACTTCGAGACTACATATTTTCAGCTTTTGATGCAGAATCAAAATATATAAAAAGGGCTTCATAGTGTTGAAAGAAATTCTAACTTCTGACAATTATTGGCGAAGATACATCCGTTTGAATTTGGAAACAGAAACTTAAAACGTGTATTTCTCGAAATGACTTCGCGACTATATATTTTCAGCTTTTGATGCAGAGTCAAAATATATAAAACGGGCTTCATAATGTTGAAAGAAATTCTAACTTCTGACAATTATTGGCGAAGATACATCCGTTTGAATTTGGAAACAGAAACTTAAAACGTCAATTTCTCGAAATGACTTCGCGACTACATATTTGCAGCTTTTGATGCAGAGTCAAAATATATAAAAAGGGCTTCATAATGTTGAAAGAAATTCTAACTTCTGACAATTATTGACGAAGATACATCCGTTTGAATTTGGAAACAGAAACTTAAAACGTCAATTTCTCGAAATGACTTCGAGACTACATATTTTCAGCTTTTGATGCAGAATCAAAATATATAAAAAGGGCTTCATAATGTTGAAAGAAATTCTAACTTCTGACAATTATTGACGAAGATACATCCGTTTGAATTTGGAAACAGAAACTTAAAACGTCGATTTCTCGAAATGACTTCGCGACTATATATTTTCAGCTTTTGATGCAGAATCAAAATATATAAAAAGGGCTACATAATGTTGAAAGAAATTCTAACTTCTGACAATTATTGACGAAGATACATCCGTTTGAATTTGGAAACAGAAACTTAAAACGTGTATTTCTCGAAATGACTTCGCGACTATATATTTTCAGCTTTTGATGCAGAGTCAAAATATATAAAAAGGGCTTCATAATGTTGAATGAAATTCTAACTTCTGACAATTATTGGCGAAGATATATCCGTTTGAATTTGGAAACAGAAACTTAAATCGTGTATTTCTCGAAATGACTTCCCGACTACATATTTTCAGCTTTTGATGCAGAGTCAAAATATATAAAAAGGGCTTCATAATGTTGAAAGAAATTCTAACTTCTGACAATTATTGACGAAGATACATCCGTTTGAATTTGGAAACAGAAACTTAAAACGTCGATTTCTCGAAATGACTTCGCGACTACATATTTTCAGCTTTTGATGCAGAATCAAAATATATAAAAAGGGCTTCATAATGTTGAAAGAAATTCTAACTTCTGACAATTATTGACGAAGATACATCCGTTTGAATTTGGAAACAGAAACTTAAAACGTGTATTTCTCGAAATGACTTCGCGACTATATATTTTCTGCTTTTGATGCAGAGTCAAAATATATAAAAAGGGCTTCATAATGTTGAAAGAAATTCTAACTTCTGACAATTATTGGCGAAGATACATCCGTTTGAATTTGGAAACAGAAACTTAAAACGTGTATTTCTCGAAATGACTTCGCGACTACATATTTTCAGCTTTTGATGCAGAGTCAAAATATATAAAAAGGGCTTCATAATGTTGAAAGAAATTCTGACTTCTGACAATTATTGGCGAAGATACATCCGTTTGAATTTGGAAACAGAAACTTAAAACGCCAATATCTCGAAATGGCTTCGAGACTACATATTTTCAGCTTTTGATGCAGAATCAAAATATATAAAAAGGGCTTCATAATGTTGCAAGAAATTCTAACTTCTGACAATTATTGACGAAGATACATCCGTTTGAATTTGGAAACAGAAACTTAAAACGTCGATTTCTCGAAATGACTTCGAGACTACATATTTTCAGCTTTTGATGCACAGTCAAAATATATAAAAAGAGCTTCATAATGTTGAAAGAAATTCTAACTTCTGACAATTATTGGCAAAGATACATCCATTTGAATTTGGAAACAGAAACTTAAAACGTCAATTTCTCGAAATGACTTCGAGACTATATATTTTCAGATTTTGATGCAGAATCAAAATATATAAAAAAGGGCTTCATAATGTTGAAAGAAATTCTAACTTCTGACAATTATTGACGAAGATACATCCGTCTGAATTTGGAAACAGAAACTTAAAACGTCGATTTCTCGAAATGACTTCGAGACTACATATTTTCAGCTTTTGATGCAGAATCAAAATATATAAAAAGGGCTTCATAGTGTTGAAAGAAATTCTAACTTCTGACAATTATTGACGAAGATACATCCGTTTGAATTTGGAAACAGAAACTTAAAACGTGTATTTCTCGAAATGACTTCGCGACTTTATATTTTCAGCTTTTGATGCAGAGTCAAAATATATAAAAAGGGCTTCATAATGTTGAAAGAAATTCTAACTTCTGACAATTATTGACGAAGATACATCCGTTTGAATTTGGAAACAGAAACTTAAAACGTCAATTTCTCGAAATGACTTCGCGACTTTATATTTTCAGCTTTTGATGCAGAGTCAAAATATATAAAAAGGGCTTCATAATGTTGAAAGAAATTCTAACTTCTGACAATTATTGACGAAGATACATCCGTTTGAATTTGGAAACAGAAACTTAAAACGTGTATTTCTCGAAATGACTTCGCGACTATATATTTTCAGCTTTTGATGCAGAGTCAAAATATATAAAAAGGGCTTCATAATGTTGCAAGAAATTCTAACTTCTGACAATTATTGTCGAAGATACATCCGTTTGAATTTGGAAACAGAAACTTAAAACGTCGATTTCTCGAAATGATTTCGAGACTACATATTTTCAGCTTTTGATGCACAGTCAAAATATATAAAAAGAGCTTCATAATGTTGAAAGAAATTCTAACTTCTGACAATTATTGGCAAAGATACATCCATTTGAATTTGGAAACAGAAACTTAAAACGTCAATTTCTCGAAATGACTTCGAGACTACATATTTCAGATTTTGATGCAGAATCAAAATATATAAAAAGGGCTTCATAATGTTGAAAGAATTTCTAACTTCTGACAATTATTGGCGAAGATACATCCGTTTGAATTTGAAAACAGAAACTTAAAACGTCAATTTCTCGAAATGACTTCGAGACTACATATTTTCAGCTTTTGATGCAGAATCAAAATATATAAAAAGGGCTTCATAATGTTGAAAGAAATTCTAACTTCTGACAATTATTGGCGAAGATACATCCGTTTGAATTTGGAAACAGAAACTTAAAACGTCAATTTCTCGAAATGACTTTGAGACTACATATTTTCAGCTTTTGATGCAGAGTCAAAATATATAAAAAAGGGCTTCATAATGTTGAAAGAAATTCTAACTTCTGAGAATTATTGGCGAAGATACATCCGTTTGAATTTGGAAACAGAAACTTAAAACGTCAATTTCTCGAAATGACTTCGCGACTACATATTTGCAGTTTTTGATGCAGGGTCAAAATATATAAAAAGGGCTTCATAATGTTGAAAGAAATTCTGACTTCTGACAATTGTTGCCGAAGATACATCC
Organism: Drosophila grimshawi; assembly: GCF_018153295.1. Classification (NCBI taxonomy): domain Eukaryota; kingdom Metazoa; phylum Arthropoda; class Insecta; order Diptera; family Drosophilidae; genus Drosophila; species Drosophila grimshawi. Next base: position 16,628 of record NW_025063515.1, read on the forward strand.
GTTTGAATTTGGGAAAATAAACTTAAAACGCCAATATCTCGAAATGACTTCGAGACTACATATTTTCAGCTTTTGATGCAGAATCAAAATATATAAAAAGGGCTTCATAATGTTGAAAGAAATTCTAACTTCTGACAATTATTGACGAAGATACATCCGTTTGAATTTGGAAACAGAAACTTAAAACGTCGATTTCTCGAAATGACTTCGCGACTATATATTTTCAGCTTTTGATGCAGAATCAAAATATATAAAAAGGGCTACATAATGTTGAAAGAAATTCTAACTTCTGACAATTATTGACGAAGATACATCCGTTTGAATTTGGAAACAGAAACTTAAAACGTGTATTTCTCGAAATGACTTCGCGACTATATATTTTCAGCTTTTTGATGCAGAGTCAAAATATATAAAAAGGGCTTCATAATGTTGAATGAAATTCTAACTGCTGACAATTATTGGCGAAGATACATCCGTTTGAATTTGGAAACAGAAACTTAAAACGTCAATTTCTCGAAATGACTTCGAGACTACATATTTTCAGCTTTTGATGCAGAGTCAAAATATATAAAAAGGGCTTCATTATGTTGAAAGAAATTCTAACTTCTGACAATTATTGGCGAAGATACATCCGTTTGAATTTGGAAACAGAAACTTAAAACGTCAATTTCTCGAAATGACTTCGAGACTACATATTTTCAGCTTTTGATGCAGAATCAAAATATATAAAAAGGGCTTCATAATGTTGAAAGAAATTCTAACTTCTGACAATTATTGACGAAGATACATCCGTTTGAATTTGGAAACAGAAACTTAGAACGTGTATTTCTCGAAATGACTTCGCGACTATATATTTTCTGCTTTTGATGCAGAGTCAAAATATATAAAAAGGGCTTCATAATGTTGAAAGAAATTCTAACTTCTGACAATTATTGACGAAGATACATCCATTTGAATTTGGAAACAGAAACTTAAAACGTCAATTTCTCGAAATGACTTCGCGACTACATATTTTCAGCTTTTGATGCAGAATCAAAATATATAAAAAGGGCTTCATAATGTTGAAAGAAATTCTAACTTCTGACAATTATTGGCAAAGATACATCCATTTGAATTTGGAAACAGAAACTTAAAACGTCAATTTCTCGAAATGACTTCGAGACTACATATTTTCAGATTTTGATGCAGAATCAAAATATATAAAAAAGGGCTTCATAATGTTGAAAGAAATTCTAACTTCTGACAATTATTGACGAAGATACATCCGTTTGAATTTGGAAACAGAAAC
>NW_025063516.1:0-31694 GCF_018153295.1 Drosophila grimshawi
TTTTTATATATTTTGATTCTGCATCAAAAGCTGAAAATATGTAGTCTCGAAGTCATTTCGAGAAATTGACGTTTTAAGTTTCTGTTTCCAAATTCAAACGGATGTATCTTCGCCAATAATTGTCAGCAGTTAGAATTTCTTTCAACATTATGAAGCCCTTTTTATATATTTTGACTGTGCATCAAAAGCTGAAAATATGTAGTCTCGAAGTCATTTCGAGAAATCGACGTTTTAAGTTTCTGTTTCCAAATTCAAACGGATGTATCTTCGCCAATAATTGTCAGAAGTTAGAATTTCTTTCAACATTATGAAGCCCTTTTTATATATTTTGATTCTGCATCAAAAGCTGAAAATATGTAGTCTCGAAGTCATTTCGAGAAATTGACGTTTTAAGTTTCTGTTTCCAAATTCAAACGGATGTATCTTCGCCAATAATTGTCAGAAGTTAGAATTTCTTTCAACATTATGAAGCCCTTTTTATATATTTTGACTGTGCATCAAAAGCTGAAAATATGTAGTCTCGAAGTCATTTCGAGAAATTGACGTTTTAAGTTTCGGTTTCCAAATTGAAACGGATGTATCTTCGCCAATAATTGGCAGAAGTCAGAATTTCTTTCAACATTATGAAGCCATTTTTATATATTTTGACTCTGCATCAAAAGCTGAAAATATGTAGTCTCGAAGTCATTTCGAGAAATTGACGTTTTAAGTTTCTGTTTCCAAATTCAAACGGATGTATCTTCGCCAATAATTGTCAGAAGTTAGAATTTCTTTCAACATTATGAAGCCCTTTTTATATATTTTGATTCTGCATCAAAAGCTGAAAATATGTAGTCGCGAAGTCATTTCGAGAAATTGACGTTTTAAGTTTCTGTTTCCAAATTCAAACGGATGTATCTTCGCCAATAATTGTCAGAAGTCAGAATTTCTTTCAACATTATGAAGCCCTTTTTATATATTTTGACTCTGCATCAAAAGCTGAAAATATGTAGTCGCGAAGTCATTTCGAGAAATTGACGTTTTAAGTTTCGGTTTCCAAATTCAACCGGATGTATCTTCGCCAATAATTGTCAGAAGTTAGAATTTCTTTCAACATTATGAAGCCCTTTTTATATATTTTGATTCTGCATCAAAAGCTGAAAATATGTAGTCTCGAAGTCATTTCGAGATATTGGCGGTTTAAGTTTCTGTTTCCAAATTCAAACGGATGTATCTTCGCCAATAATTGTCAGAAGTTAGAATTTCTTTCAACATTATGAACCCCTTTTTATATATTTTGATTCTGCATCAAAAGCTGAAAATATGTAGTCTCGAAGTCATTTCGAGATATTGGCGGTTTAAGTTTCTTTTCCCAAATTCAAACGGATGTATCTTCGCCAATAATTGTCAGAAGTCAGAATTTCTTTCAACATTATGAAGCCGTTTTTATATATTTTGATTCTGCATCAAAAGCTGAAAATATGTAGTCTCGAAGTCATTTCGAGAAATTGACGTTTTAAGTTTCTGTTTCCAAATTCAAACGGATGTATATTCGCCAATAATTGTCAGAAGTTAGAATTTCTTTCAACATTATGAAGCCTTTTTATATATTTTGACTCTGCTTCAAAAGCTGAAAATATGTAGTCTCGAAGTCATTTCGAGAAATTGACGGTTTAAGTTTCTGTTTCCAAATTCAAACGGATGTATCTTCGCCAATAATTGTCAGAAGTTAGAATTTCTTTCAACATTATGAAGCCCTTTTTATATATTTTGATTCTGCATCAAAAGCTGAAAATATGTAGTCTCGAAGTCATTTCGAGAAATCGACGTTTTAAGTTTCGGCTTCCAAATTCAAACGGATGTATCTTCGCCAATAATTGGCAGAAGTTAGAATTTCTTTCAACATTATGAAGCCCTTTTTATATATTTTGATTCTGCATCAAAAGCTGAAAATATGTAGTCTCGAAGTCATTTCGAGAAATTGACGTTTTAAGTTTCTGTTTCCAAATTCAAACGGATGTATCTTTGCCAATAATTGTCAGAAGTTAGAATTTCTTTCAACATTATGAAGCCCTTTTTATATATTTTGATTCTGCATCAAAAGCTGAAAATATGTAGTCTCGAAGTCATTTCGAGATATTGGCGGTTTAAGTTTCTGTTTCCAAATTCAAACGGATGTATCTTCGCCAATAATTGTCAGAAGTTAGAATTTCTTTCAACATTATGAACCCCTTTTTATATATTTTGATTCTGCATCAAAAGCTGAAAATATGTAGTCTCGAAGTCATTTCGAGATATTGGCGGCTTAAGTTTCTTTTCCCAAATTCAAACGGATGTATCTTCGCCAATAATTGTCAGAAGTCAGAATTTCTTTCAACATTATGAAGCCGTTTTTATATATTTTGATTCTGCATCAAAAGCTGAAAATATGTAGTCTCGAAGTCATTTCGAGAAATTGACGTTTTAAGTTTCTGTTTCCAAATTCAAACGGATGTATATTCGCCAATAATTGTCAGAAGTTAGAATTTCTTTCAACATTATGAAGCCTTTTTATATATTTTGACTCTGCTTCAAAAGCTGAAAATATGTAGTCTCGAAGTCATTTCGAGAAATTGACGTTTTAAGTTTCTGTTTCCAAATTCAAACGGATGTATCTTCGCCAATAATTGTCAGAAGTTAGAATTTCTTTCAACATTATGAACCCCTTTTTATATATTTTGATTCTGCATCAAAAGCTGAAAATATGTAGTCTCGAAGTCATGTCGAGCAATCGACGTTTTAAGTTTCGGCTTCCAAATTCAAACGGATGTATCTTCGCCAATAATTGGCAGAAGTTAGAATTTCTTTCAACATTATGAAGCCCTTTTTTATATATTTTGACTCTGCATCAAAAGCTGAAAATATGTAGTCTCGAAGTCATTTCGAGAAATTGACGTTTTAAGTTTCTGTTTCCAAATTCAAACGGATGTATCTTTGCCAATAATTGTCAGAAGTCAGAATTTCTTTCAACATTATGAAGCCCTTATTATATATTTTGACTCTGCATCAAAAGCTGAAAATATGTAGTCTCGAAGTCATTTCGAGAAATTGACGTTTTAAGTTTCGGTTTCCAAATTCAACCGGATGTATCTTCGCCAATAATTGTCAGAAGTTAGAATTTCTTTCAACATTATGAAGCCCTTTTTATATATTTTGATTCTGCATCAAAAGCTGAAAATATGTAGTCTCGAAGTCATTTCGAGATATTGGCGGTTTAAGTTTCTGTTTCCAAATTCAAACGGATGTATCTTCGCCAATAATTGTCAGAAGTTAGAATTTCTTTCAACATTATGAACCCCTTTTTATATATTTTGATTCTGCATCAAAAGCTGAAAATATGTAGTCTCGAAGTCATTTCGAGATATTGGCGGTTTAAGTTTCTTTTCCCAAATTCAAACGGATGTATCTTCGCCAATAATTGTCAGAAGTCAGAATTTCTTTCAACATTATGAAGCCCTTTTTATATATTTTGACTCTGCATCAAAAGCTGAAAATATGTAGTCGCGAAGTCATTTCGAGAAATTGACGTTTTAAGTTTCGGTTTCCAAATTCAACCGGATGTATCTTCGCCAATAATTGTCAGAAGTTAGAATTTCTTTCAACATTATGAAGCCCTTTTTATATATTTTGATTCTGCATCAAAAGCTAAAAATATGTAGTCTCGAAGTCATTTCGAGAAATTGACGTTTTAAGTTTCTGTTTCCAAATTCAAACGGATGTATATTCGCCAATAATTGTCAGAAGTTAGAATTTCTTTCAACATTATGAAGCCTTTTTATATATTTTGATTCTGCTTCAAAAGCTGAAAATATGTAGTCTCGAAGTCATTTCGAGAAATTGACGTTTTAAGTTTCTGTTTCCAAATTCAAACGGATGTATCTTCGCCAATAATTGTCAGAAGTTAGAATTTCTTTCAACATTATGAAGCCCTTTTTATATATTTTGATTCTGCATCAAAAGCTGAAAATATGTAGTCGCGAAGTCATTTCGAGAAATTGACGTTTTAAGTTTCGGTTTCCAAATTCAACCGGATGTATCTTCGCCAATAATTGTCAGAAGTTAGAATTTCTTTCAACATTATGAAGCCCTTTTTATACATTTTGATTCTGCATCAAAAGCTGAAAATATGTAGTCTCGAAGTCATTTCGAGAAATTGACGTTTTAAGTTTCTGTTTCCAAATTCAAACGGATGTATATTCGCCAATAATTGTCAGAAGTTAGAATTTCTTTCAACATTATGAAGCCTTTTTATATATTTTGACTCTGCTTCAAAAGCTGAAAATATGTAGTCTCGAAGTCATTTCGAGAAATTGACGTTTTAAGTTTCTGTTTCCAAATTCAAACGGATGTATCTTCGCCAATAATTGTCAGAAGTTAGAATTTCTTTCAACATTATGAACCCCTTTTTATATATTTTGATTCTGCATCAAAAGCTGAAAATATGTAGTCTCGAAGTCATTTCGAGATATTGGCGGTTTAAGTTTCTGTTTCCAAATTCAAACGGATGTATCTTCGCCAATAATTGTCAGAAGTTAGAATTTCTTTCAACATTATGAAGCCCTTTTTATATATTTTGATTCTGCATCAAAAGCTGAAAATATGTAGTCTCGAAGTCATTTCGAGATATTGACGTTTTAAGTTTCTTTTCCCAAATTCAAACGGATGTATCTTCGCCAATAATTGTCAGAAGTCAGAATTTCTTTCAACATTATGAAGCCCTTTTTATATATTTTGACTGTGCATCAAAAGCTGAAAATATGTAGTCGCGAAGTCATTTCGAGAAATTGACGTTTTAAGTTTCGGTTTCCAAATTCAACCGGATGTATCTTCGCCAATAATTGTCAGCAGTTAGAATTTCTTTCAACATTATGAAGCCCTTTTTATATATTTTGATTCTGCATCAAAAGCTGAAAATATGTAGTCTTGAAGTCATTTCGAGAAATTGACGTTTTAAGTTTCTGTTTCCAAATTCAAACGGATGTATCTTCGCCAATAATTGTCAGAAGTTAGAATTTCTTTCAACATTATAAAGCCCTTTTTATATATTTTGATTCTGCATCAAAAGCTGAAAATATGTAGTCTCGAAGTCATTTCGAGATATTGGCGGCTTAAGTTTCTTTTCCCAAATTCAAACGGATGTATCTTCGCCAATAATTGTCAGAAGTTAGAATTTCTTTCAACATTATGAAGCCCTCTTTATATATTTTGACTCTGCATCAAAAGCTGAAAATATGTAGTCTCGAAGTCATTTCGAGAAATTGACGTTTTAAGTTTCTGTTTCCAAATTCAAACGGATGTATCTTCGCCAATAATTGTCAGAAGTTAGAATTTCTTTCAACATTATGAAGCCCTTATTATATATTTTGACTCTGCATCAAAAGCTGAAAATATGTAGTCTTGAAGTCATTTCGAGAAATTGACGTTTTAAGTTTCTGTTTCCAAATTCAAACGGATGTATCTTCGCCAATAATTGTCAGAAGTTAGAATTTCTTTCAACATTATGAAGCCCTTTTTATATATTTTGACTATGCATCAAAAGCTGAAAATATGTAGTCTCGAAGTCATTTCGAGAAATTGACGTTTTAAGTTTCTGTTTCCAAATTCAAACGGATGTATCTTCGCCAATAATTATCAGAAGTTAGAATTTCTTTCAACATTATGAAGCCCTTTTTATATATTTTGATTCTGCAGCAAAAGCTGAAAATATGTAGTCTCGAAGTCATTTCGAGAAATTGACGTTTTAAGTTTCTGTTTCCAAATTCAAACGGATGTATCTTCGTCAATAATTGTCAGAAGTTAGAATTTCTTTCAACATTATGAAGCCCTTTTTATATATTTTGATTCTGCATCAAAAGCTGAAAATATGTAGTCTCGAAGTCATTTCGAAAAATCGACGTTTTAAGTCTCTGTTTCCAAATTCAAACGGATGTATCTTCGCCAATAATTGTCAGAAGTTAGAATTTCTTTCAACATTATGAAGCCCTTTTTATACATTTTGATTCTGCATCAAAAGCTGAAAATATGTAGTCTCGAAGTCATTTCGAGAAATTGACGTTTTAAGTTTCTGTTTCCAAATTCAAACGGATGTATATTCGCCAATAATTGTCAGAAGTTAGAATTTCTTTCAACATTATGAAGCCTTTTTATATATTTTGACTCTGCTTCAAAAGCTGAAAATATGTTGTCTCGAAGTCATTTCGAGAAATTGACGTTTTAAGTTTCTGTTTCCAAATTCAAACGGATGTATCTTCGCCAATAATTGTCAGAAGTTAGAATTTCTTTCAACATTATGAAGCCCTTTTTATATATTTTGATTCTGCTTCAAAAGCTGAAAATATGTAGTCTCGAAGTCATTTCGAGAAATTGACGTTTTAAGTTTCTGTTTCCAAATTCAAACGGATGTATCTTCGCCAATAATTGTCAGAAGTTAGAATTTCTTTCAACATTATGAAGCCCTTTTTATATATTTTGACTCTGCATCAAAAGCTGAAAATATGTAGTCGCGAAGTCATTTCGAGAAATTGACGTTTTAAGTTTCTGTTTCCAAATTCAAACGGATGTATCTTCGCCAATAATTGTCAGAAGTCAGAATTTCTTTCAACATTATGAAGCCCTTTTTATATATTTTGATTCTGCATCAAAAGCTGAAAATATGTAGTCTCGAAGTCATTTCGAGAAATTGACGTTTTAAGTTTCTGTTTCCAAATTCAAACGGATGTATCTTCGTCAATAATTGTCAGAAGTTAGAATTTCTTTCAACATTATGAAGCCCTTTTTATATATTTTGATTCTGCATCAAAAGCTGAAAATATGTAGTCTCGAAGTCATTTCGAAAAATCGACGTTTTAAGTCTCTGTTTCCAAATTCAAACGGATGTATCTTCGCCAATAATTGTCAGAAGTTAGAATTTCTTTCAACATTATGAAGCCCTTTTTATACATTTTGATTCTGCATCAAAAGCTGAAAATATGTAGTCTCGAAGTCATTTCGAGAAATTGACGTTTTAAGTTTCTGTTTCCAAATTCAAACGGATGTATATTCGCCAATAATTGTCAGAAGTTAGAATTTCTTTCAACATTATGAAGCCCTTTTTATATATTTTGATTCTGCATCAAAAGCTGAAAATATGTAGTCTCGAAGTCATTTCGAGAAATTGACGTTTTAAGTTTCTGTTTCCAAATTCAAACGGATGTATCTTCGCCAATAATTGTCAGAAGTTAGAATTTCTTTCAACATTATGAAGCCCTTTTTATATATTTTGATTCTGCATCAAAAGCTGAAAATATGTAGTCTCGAAGTCATTTCGAGATATTGGCGGTTTAAGTTTCTTTTCCCAAATTCAAACGGATGTATCTTCGCCAATAATTGTCAGAAGTCAGAATTTCTTTCAACATTATGAAGCCCTTTTTATATATTTTGACTCTGCATCAAAAGCTGAAAATATGTAGTCGCGAAGTCATTTCGAGAAATTGACGTTTTAAGTTTCGGTTTCCAAATTCAACCGGATGTATCTTCGCCAATAATTGTCAGCAGTTAGAATTTCTTTCAACATTATGAAGCCCTTTTTATATATTTTGATTCTGCATCAAAAGCTGAAAATATGTAGTCTCGAAGTCATTTCGAGAAATTGACGTTTTAAGTTTCTGTTTCCAAATTCAAACGGATGTATCTTCGCCAATAATTGTCAGAAGTTAGAATTTCTTTCAACGCCCTTTTTATATATTTTGACTCTGCATCAAAAGCTGAAAATATGTAGTCTTGAAGTCATTTCGAGAAATTGACGTTTTAAGTTTCTGTTTCCAAATTCAAACGGATGTATCTTCGCCAATAATTGTCAGAAGTTAGAATTTCTTTCAGCATTATGAAGCCCTTTTTATATATTTTGACTCTGCATCAAAAGCTGAAAATATGTAGTCTCGAAGTCATTTCGAGAAATTGACGTTTTAAGTTTCTGTTTCCAAATTCAAACGGATGTATCTTCGCCAATAATTGTCAGAAGTTAGAATTTCTTTCAACATTATGAAGCCCTTTTTATATATTTTGATTCTGCATCAAAAGCTGAAAATATGTAGTCTCGAAGTCATTTCGAGAAATTGACGTTTTAAGTTTCTGTTTCCAAATTCAAACGGATGTATATTCGCCAATAATTGTCAGAAGTTAGAATTTCTTTCAACATTATGAAGCCTTTTTATATATTTTGACTCTGCATCAAAAGCTGAAAATATGTAGTCTCGAAGTCATTTCGAAAAATCGACGTTTTAAGTCTCTGTTTCCAAATTCAAACGGATGTATCTTCGCCAATAATTGTCAGAAGTTAGAATTTCTTTCAACATTATGAAGCCCTTTTTATATATTTTGATTCTGCATCAAAAGCTGAAAATATGTAGTCTCGAAGTCATTTCGAGATATTGGCGGTTTAAGTTTCTTTTCCCAAATTCAAACGGATGTATCTTCGCCAATAATTGTCAGAAGTCAGAATTTCTTTCAACATTATGAAGCCCTTTTTATATATTTTGACTCTGCATCAAAAGCTGAAAATATGTAGTCGCGAAGTCATTTCGAGAAATTGACGTTTTAAGTTTCTGTTTCCAAATTCAAACGGACGTATCTTCGCCAATAATTGTCAGAAGTTAGAATTTCTTTCAACATTATGAAGCCCTTTTTATATATTTTGACTCTGCATCAAAAGCTGAAAATATGTAGTCTCGAAGTCATTTCGAGAAATTGACGCTTTAAGTTTCTGTTTCCAAATTCAAACGGATGTATCTTCGCCAATAATTGTCAGAAGTTAGAATTTCGTTCAACATTATGAAGCCCTTTTTATATATTTTGACTCTGCATCAAAAGCTGAAAATATGTAGTCGCGAAGTCATTTCGAGAAATTGACGTTTTAAGTTTCGGTTTCCAAATTCAACCGGATGTATCTTCGCCAATAATTGTCAGAAGTTAGAATTTCTTTCAACATTATGAAGCCCTTTTTATATATTTTGATTCTGCATCAAAAGCTGAAAATATGTAGTCTCGAAGTCATTTCGAGAAATTGACGTTTTAAGTTTCTGTTTCCAAATTCAAACGGATGTATCTTCGTCAATAATTGTCAGAAGTTAGAATTTCTTTCAACATTATGAAGCCCTTTTTATATATTTTGATTCTGCTTCAAAAGCTGAAAATATGTAGTCTCGAAGTCATTTCGAAAAATCGACGTTTTAAGTCTCTGTTTCCAAATTCAAACGGATGTATCTTCGCCAATAATTGTCAGAAGTTAGAATTTCTTTCAACATTATGAAGCCCTTCTTATATATTTTGATTCTGCATCAAAAGCTGAAAATATGTAGTCTCGAAGTCATTTCGAGAAATTGACGTTTTAAGTTTCTGTTTCCAAATTCAAACGGATGTATCTTCGCCAATAATTGTCAGAAGTTAGAATTTCTTTCAACATTATGAAGCCTTTTTATATATTTTGACTCTGCTTCAAAAGCTGAAAATATGTAGTCTCGAAGTCATTTCGAGAAATTGACGTTTTAAGTTTCTGTTTCCAAATTCAAACGGATGTATCTTCGCCAATAATTGTCAGAAGTTAGAATTTCTTTCAACATTATGAAGCCCTTTTTATATATTTTGATTCTGCATCAAAAGCTGAAAATATGTAGTCTCGAAGTCATTTCGAGAAATTGACGTTTTAAGTTTCTGTTTCCAAATTCAAACGGATGTATCTTCGTCAATAATTGTCAGAAGTTAGAATTTCTTTCAACATTATGAAGCCCTTTTTATATATTTTGACTCTGCATCAAAAGCTGAAAATATGTAGTCTCGAAGTCATTTCGAAAAATCGACGTTTTAAGTCTCTGTTTCCAAATTCAAACGGATGTATCTTCGCCAATAATTGTCAGAAGTTAGAATTTCTTTCAACATTATGAAGCCCTTTTTATATATTTTGATTCTGCATCAAAAGCTGAAAATATGAAGTCGCGAAGTCATTTCGAGAAATTGACGTTTTAAGTTTCGGTTTCCAAATTCAAACGGATGTATCTTCGCCAATAATTGTCAGAAGTTAGAATTTCTTTCAACATTATGAAGCCCTTTTTATATATTTTGACTCTGCATCAAAAGCTGAAAATATGTAGTCGCGAAGTCATTTCGAGAAATTGACGTTTTAAGTTTCGGTTTTCCAAATTCAAACGGGATGTATCTTCGCCAATAATTGTCAGCAGTTAGAATTTCTTTCAACATTATGAAGCGTTTTTATATATTTGACTCTGCATCAAAAGCTGAAAATATGTAGTCTCGAAGTCATTTCGCGAAATTGACGTTTTAAGTTTCTGTTTCCAAATTCAAACGGATGTATCTTCGCCAATAATTGTCAAAAGTTGGAATTTCTTTCAGCATTATGAAGCCCTTTTTATATATTTTGATTCTGCATCAAAAGCTGAAAATATGTAGTCTCGAAGTCATTTCGAGAAATTGACGTTTTAAGTTTCTGTTTCCAAATTCAAACGGATGTATCTTCGCCAATAATTGTCAGAAGTTAGAATTTCTTTCAACATTATGAAGCCCTTTTTATACATTTTGATTCTGCATCAAAAGCTGAAAATATGTAGTCTCGAAGTCATTTCGAGAAATTGACGTTTTAAGTTTCTGTTTCCAAATTCAAACGGATGTATATTCGCCAATAATTGTCAGAAGTTAGAATTTCTTTCAACATTATGAACCCCTTTTTATATATTTTGATTCTGCATCAAAAGCTGAAAATATGTAGTCTCGAAGTCATTTCGAGAAATTGACGTTTTAAGTTTCTGTTTCCAAATTCAAACGGATGTATATTCGCCAATAATTGTCAGAAGTTAGAATTTCTTTCAACATTATGAACCCCTTTTATATATTTTGATTCTGCATCAAAAGCTGAAAATATGTAGTCACGAAGTCATTTCGAGAAATTGACGTTTTAAGTTTCGGTTTCCAAATTCAACCGGATGTATCTTCGCCAATAATTGTCAGCAGTTAGAATTTCTTTCAACATTATGAAGCCCTTTTTATATATTTTGATTCTGCATCAAAAGCTGAAAATATGTAGTCGCGAAGTCATTTCGAGAAATTGACGTTTTAAGTTTCTGTTTCCAAATTCAAACGGATGTATATTCGCCAATAATTGTCAGAAGTTAGAATTTCTTTCAACATTATGAACCCCTTTTATATATTTTGATTCTGCATCAAAAGCTGAAAATATGTAGTCGCGAAGTCATTTCGAGAAATTGACGTTTTAAGTTTCGGTTTCCAAATTCAACCGGATGTATCTTCGCCAATAATTGTCAGAAGTTAGAATTTCTTTCAACATTATAAAGCCCTTTTTATATATTTTGATTCTGCATCAAAAGCTGAAAATATGTAGTCTCGAAGTCATTTCGAGAAATTGACGTTTTAAGTTTCTGTTTCCAAATTCAAACGGATGTATCTTCGCCAATAATTGTCAGAAGTTAGAATTTCTTTCAACATTATGAAGCCCTTTTTATACATTTTGATTCTGCATCAAAAGCTGAAAATATGTAGTCTCGAAGTCATTTCGAGAAATTGACGTTTTAAGTTTCTGTTTCCAAATTCAAACGGATGTATCTTCGCCAATAATTGTCAGAAGTCAGAATTTCTTTCAACATTATGAAGCCCTTTTTATATATTTTGATTCTGCATCAAAAGCTGAAAATATGTAGTCTCGAAGTCATTTCGAGAAATTTACGTTTTAAGTTTCTGTTTCCAAATTCAAACGGATGTATCTTCGTCAATAATTGTCAGAAGTTAGAATTTCTTTCAACATTATGAAGCCCTTTTTATATATTTTGATTCTGCATCAAAAGCTGAAAATATGTAGTCTCGAAGTCATTTCGAGATATTGGCGGCTTAAGTTTCTTTTCCCAAATTCAAACGGATGTATCTTCGCCAATAATTGTCAGAAGTCAGAATTTCTTTCAACATTATGAAGCCCTTTTGATATATTTTGATTCTGCATCAAAAGCTGAAAATATGTAGTCGCGAAGTCATTTCGAGAAATTGACGTTTTAAGTTTCTGTTTCCAAATTCAAACGGACATATCTTCGCCAATAATTGTCAGAAGTCAGAATTTCTTTCAACATTATGAAGCCCTTATTATATATTTTGACTCTGCATCAAAAGCTGAAAATATGTAGTCTCGAAGTCATTTCGAGAAATTGACGTTTTAAGTTTCTGTTTCCAAATTCAAACGGATGTATCTTCGCCAATAATTGTCAGAAGTTAGAATTTCGTTCAACATTATGAAGCCCTTTTTATATATTTTGACTCTGCATCAAAAGCTGAAAATATGTAGTCGCGAAGTCATTTCGAGAAATTGACGTTTTAAGTTTCTGTTTCCAAATTCAAACGGATGTATCTTCGCCAATAATTGTCAGAAGTTAGAATTTCTTTCAACATTATGAAGCCCTTTTTATATATTTTGATTCTGCATCAAAAGCTGAAAATATGTAGTCTCGAAGTCATTTCGAGAAATTGACGTTTTAAGTTTCTGTTTCCAAATTCAAACGGATGTATCTTCGTCAATAATTGTCAGAAGTTAGAATTTCTTTCAACATTATGAAGCCCTTTTTATATATTTTGATTCTGCATCAAAAGCTGAAAATATGTAGTCTCGAAGTCATTTCGAGAAATTGACGTTTTAAGTTTCTGTTTCCAAATTCAAACGGATGTATCTTCGCCAATAATTGTCAGAAGTTAGAATTTCTTTCAACATTATGAAGCCCTTTTTATATATTTTGATTCTGCATCAAAAGCTGAAAATATGTAGTCTCGAAGTCATTTCGAGAAATTTACGTTTTTAGTTTCTGTTTCCAAATTCAAACGGATGTATATTCGCCAATAATTGTCAGAAGTTAGAATTTCTTTCAACATTATGAAGCCTTTTTATATATTTTGACTCTGCTTCAAAAGCTGAAAATATGTAGTCTCGAAGTCATTTCGAGAAATTGACGTTTTAAGTTTCGGTTTCTGAATTCAAACGGATGTATCTTCGCCAATAATTGTCAGAAGTTAGAATTTCTTTCAACATTATGAACCCCTTTTATATATTTTGATTCTGCTTCAAAAGCTGAAAATATGTAGTCGCGAAGTCATTTCGAGAAATTGACGTTTTAAGTTTCTGTTTCCAAATTCAAACGGATGTATCTTCGCCAATAATTGTCAGAAGTTAGAATTTCTTTCAACATTATGAAGCCCTTTTTATATATTTTGACTCTGCTTCAAAAGCTGAAAATATGTAGTCTCGAAGTCATTTCGAGAAATTTACGTTTTAAGTTTCTGTTTCCAAATTCAAACGGATGTATCTTCGTCAATAATTGTCAGAAGTTAGAATTTCTTTCAACATTATGAAGCCCTTTTTATATATTTTGACTCTGCATCAAAAGCTGAAAATATGTAGTCTCGAAGTCATTTCGAAAAATCGACGTTTTAAGTCTCTGTTTCCAAATTCAAACGGATGTATCTTCGCCAATAATTGTCAGAAGTTAGAATTTCTTTCAACATTATGAAGCCCTTTTTATATATTTTGATTCTGCATCAAAAGCTGAAAATATGTAGTCTCGAAGTCATTTCGAGATATTGGCGGTTTAAGTTTCTTTTCCCAAATTCAAACGGATGTATCGTCGCCAATAATTGTCAGAAGTCAGAATTTCTTTCAACATTATGAAGCCCTTTTTATATATTTTGACTCTGCATCAAAAGCTGAAAATATGTAGTCGCGAAGTCATTTCGAGAAATTGACGTTTTAAGTTTCTGTTTCCAAATTCAAACGGATGTATCTTCGCCAATAATTGTCAGAAGTTAGAATTTCTTTCAACATTATGAAGCCCTTATTATATATTTTGACTCTGCATCAAAAGCTGAAAATATGTAGTCTCGAAGTCATTTCGAGAAATTGACGTTTTAAGTTTCTGTTTCCAAATTCAAACGGATGTATCTTCGCCAATAATTGTCAGAAGTTAGAATTTCGTTCAACATTATGAAGCCCTTTTTATATATTTTGACTCTGCATCAAAAGCTGAAAATATGTAGTCGCGAAGTCATTTCGAGAAATTGACGTTTTAAGTTTCTGTTTCCAAATTCAAACGGATGTATCTTCGCCAATAATTGTCAGAAGTTAGAATTTCTTTCAACATTATGAAGCCCTTTTTATATATTTTGATTCTGCATCAAAAGCTGAAAATATGTAGTCTCGAAGTCATTTCGAGAAATTGACGTTTTAAGTTTCTGTTTCCAAATTCAAACGGATGTATCTTCGTCAATAATTGTCAGAAGTTAGAATTTCTTTCAACATTATGAAGCCCTTTTTATATATTTTGATTCTGCATCAAAAGCTGAAAATATGTAGTCTCGAAGTCATTTCGAGAAATTGACGTTTTAAGTTTCTGTTTCCAAATTCAAACGGATGTATCTTCGCCAATAATTGTCAGAAGTTAGAATTTCTTTCAACATTATGAAGCCTTTTTATATATTTTGACTCTGCTTCAAAAGCTGAAAATATGTAGTCTCGAAGTCATTTCGAGAAATTGACGTTTTAAGTTTCTGTTTCCAAATTCAAACGGATGTATCTTCGCCAATAATTGTCAGAAGTTAGAATTTCGTTCAACATTATGAAGCCCTTTTTATATATTTTGACTCTGCATCAAAAGCTGAAAATATGTAGTCGCGAAGTCATTTCGAGAAATTGACGTTTTAAGTTTCTGTTTCCAAATTCAAACGGATGTATCTTCGCCAATAATTGTCAGAAGTTAGAATTTCGTTCAACATTATGAAGCCCTTTTTATATATTTTGACTCTGCATCAAAAGCTGAAAATATGTAGTCGCGAAGTCATTTCGAGAAATTGACGTTTTAAGTTTCTGTTTCCAAATTCAAACGGATGTATCTTCGCCAATAATTGTCAGAAGTTAGAATTTCTTTCAACATTATGAAGCCCTTTTTATATATTTTGATTCTGCATCAAAAGCTGAAAATATGTAGTCTCGAAGTCATTTCGAGAAATTGACGTTTTAAGTTTCTGTTTCCAAATTCAAACGGATGTATCTTCGTCAATAATTGTCAGAAGTTAGAATTTCTTTCAACATTATGAAGCCCTTTTTATATATTTTGATTCTGCATCAAAAGCTGAAAATATGTAGTCTCGAAGTCATTTCGAGAAATTGACGTTTTAAGTTTCTGTTTCCAAATTCAAACGGATGTATCTTCGCCAATAATTGTCAGAAGTTAGAATTTCTTTCAACATTATGAAGCCTTTTTATATATTTTGACTCTGCTTCAAAAGCTGAAAATATGTAGTCTCGAAGTCATTTCGAGAAATTGACGTTTTAAGTTTCTGTTTCCAAATTCAAACGGATGTATATTCGCCAATAATTGTCAGAAGTTAGAATTTCTTTCAACATTATGAAGCCTTTTTATATATTTTGACTCTGCATCAAAAGCTGAAAATATGTAGTCGCGAAGTCATTTCGAGAAATTGACGTTTTAAGTTTCGGTTTCTGAATTCAAACGGATGTATCTTCGCCAATAATTGTCAGAAGTTAGAATTTCTTTCAACATTATGAACCCCTTTTTATATATTTTGATTCTGCATCAAAAGCTGAAAATATGTAGTCTCGAAGTCATTTCGCGAAATTGACGTTTTAAGTTTCTGTTTCCAAATTCAAACGGATGTATCTTCGCCAATAATTGTCAGAAGTTAGAATTTCTTTCAACATTATAAAGCCCTTTTTATATATTTTGATTCTGCATCAAAAGCTGAAAATATGTAGTCTCGAAGTCATTTCGAGAAATTGACGTTTTAAGTTTCTGTTTCCAAATTCAAACGGATGTATCTTCGCCAATAATTGTCAGAAGTTAGAATTTCTTTCAACATTATGAAGCCCTTTTTATATATTTTGACTCTGCATCAAAAGCTGAAAATATGTAGTCGCGAAGTCATTTCGAGAAATTGACGTTTTAAGTTTCTGTTTCCAAATTCAAACGGATGTATCTTCGCCAATAATTGTCAGAAGTCAGAATTTCTTTCAACATTATGAAGCCCTTTTTATATATTTTGATTCTGCATCAAAAGCTGAAAATGTGTAGTCTCGAAGTCATTTCGAGAAATTTACGTTTTAAGTTTCTGTTTCCAAATTTAAACGGATGTATCTTCGTCAATAATTGTCAGAAGTTAGAATTTCTTTCAACATTATGAAGCCCTTTTTATATATTTTGACTCTGCATCAAAAGCTGAAAATATGTAGTCTCGAAGTCATTTCGAAAAATCGACGTTTTAAGTTTCTGTTTCCAAATTCAAACGGATGTATCTTCGCCAATAATTGTCAGAAGTTAGAATTTCTTTCAACATTATGAAGCCCTTTTTATATATTTTGATTCTGCATCAAAAGCTGAAAATATGTAGTCTCGAAGTCATTTCGAGATATTGGCGGCTTAAGTTTCTTTTCCCAAATTCAAACGGATGTATCTTCGCCAATAATTGTCAGAAGTCAGAATTTCTTTCAACATTATGAAGCCCTTTTTATATATTTTGATTCTGCATCAAAAGCTGAAAATATGTAGTCTCGAAGTCATTTCGAGAAATTGACGTTTTAAGTTTCTGTTTCCAAATTCAAACGGACGTATCTTCGCCAATAATTGTCAGAAGTCAGAATTTCTTTCAACATTATGAAGCCCTTATTATATATTTTGATTCTGCATCAAAAGCTGAAAATATGTAGTCTTGAAGTCATTTCGAGAAATTGACGTTTTAAGTTTCTGTTTCCAAATTCAAACGGATGTATCTTCGCCAATAATTGTCAGCAGTTAGAATTTCGTTCAACATTATGAAGCCCTTTTTATATATTTTGACTCTGCATCAAAAGCTGAAAATATGTAGTCGCGAAGTCATTTCAAGAAATTGACGTTTTAAGTTTCGGTTTCCAAATTCAAACGGATGTATCTTCGCCAATAATTGTCAGAAGTTAGAATTTCTTTCAACATTATGAAGCCCTTTTTATATATTTTGATTCTGCATCAAAAGCTGAAAATATGTAGTCTCGAAGTCATTTCGAGAAATTGACGTTTTAAGTTTCTGTTTCCAAATTCAAACGGATGTATCTTCGTCAATAATTGTCAGAAGTTAGAATTTCTTTCAACATTATGAAGCCCTTTTTATATATTTTGATTCTGCATCAAAAGCTGAAAATATGTAGTCTCGAAGTCGAAGTTCGAGAAATTGACGTTTTAAGTTTCTGTTTCCAAATTCAAACGGATGTATCTTCGCTAATAATTGTCAGAAGTTAGAATTTCTTTCAACATTATGAAGCCTTTTTATATATTTTGATTCTGCATCAAAAGCTGAAAATATGTAGTCTCGAAGTCATTTCGAGAAATTGACGTTTTAAGTTCCTGTTTCCAAATTCAAACGGATGTATCTCCGCCAATAATTGTCAGAAGTTAGAATTTCTTTCAACATTATGAAGCCCTTTTTATAAATTTTGACTCTGCTTCAAAAGCAGAAAATATGTAGTCTCGAAGTCATTTCGAGAAATTGACGTTTTAAGTTTCTGTTTCCAAATTCAAACGGATGTATCTTCGCCAATAATTGTCAGAAGTTAGAATTTCTTTCAACATTATGAAGCCCTTTTTATATATTTTGACTCTGCATCAAAAGCTGAAAATATGTAGTCGCGAAGTCATTTCGAGAAATTGACGTTTTAAGTTTCGGTTTCCAAATTCAAACGGATGTATCTTCGCCAATAATTGTCAGAAGTTAGAATTTCTTTCAACATTATGAAGCCCTTTTTATATATTTTGATTCTGCATCAAAAGCTGAAAATATGTAGTCTCGAAGTCATTTCGAGAAATTGACGTTTTAAGTTTCGGTTTCCAAATTCAAACGGATGTATCTTCGCCAATAATTGTCAGAAGTTAGAATTTCTTTCAACATTATGAAGCCCTTTTTATATATTTTGATTCTGCATCAAAAGCTGAAAATATGTAGTCTCGAAGTCATTTCGAGAAATTGACGTTTTAAGTTTCTGTTTCCAAATTCAAACGGATGTATCTTCGCCAATAATTGTCAGCAGTTAGAATTTCTTTCAACGCCCTTTTTATATATTTTGATTCTGCATCAAAAGCTGAAAATATGTAGTCTCGAAGTCATTTCGAGAAATCGACGTTTTAAGTCTCTGTTTCCAAATTCAAACGGATGTATCTTCGCCAATAATTGTCAGAAGTTAGAATTTCTTTCAACATTATGAAGCCCTTTTTATATATTTTGATTCTGCATCAAAAGCTGAAAATATGTAGTCGCGAAGTCATTTCGAGAAATTGACGTTTTAAGTTTCGGTTTCCAAATTCAAACGGATGTATCTTCGCCAATAATTGTCAGAAGTCAGAATTTCTTTCAACATTATGAAGCCCTTTTTATATATTTTGATTCTGCATCAAAAGCTGAAAATATGTAGTCTCGAAGTCATTTCGAGAAATTGACGTTTTAAGTTTCTGTTTCCAAATTCAAACGGATGTATCTTCGCCAATAATTGTCAGCAGTTAGAATTTCTTTCAACGCCCTTTTTATATATTTTGATTCTGCATCAAAAGCTGAAAATATGTAGTCTCGAAGTCATTTCGAGAAATTGACGTTTTAAGTTTCTGTTTCCAAATTCAAACGGATGTATCTTCGCCAATAATTGTCAGAAGTTAGAATTTCTTTCAACATTATGAAGCCCTTTTTATATATTTTGACTCTGCATCAAAAGCTGAAAATATGTAGTCTCGAAGTCATTTCGAGAAATTGACGTTTTAAGTTTCTGTTTCCAAATTCAAACGGATGTATCTTCGCCAATAATTGTCAGAAGTTAGAATTTCTTTCAACATTATGAAGCCCTTTTTATATATTTTGACTCTGCATCAAAAGCTGAAAATATGTAGTCTCGAAGTCATTTCAAGAAATTGACGTTTTAAGTTTCTGTTTCCAAATTCAAATGGATGTATCTTCGCCAATAATTGTCAGAAGTTAGAATTTCTTTCAACATTATGAAGCCCTTTTTATATATTTTGACTCTGCTTCAAAAGCAGAAAATATGTAGTCTCGAAGTCATTTCGAGAAATTGACGTTTTAAGTTTCTGTTTCCAAATTCAAACGGATGTATCTTCGCCAATAATTGTCAGAAGTTAGAATTTCTTTCAACATTATGAAGCCCTTTTTATATATTTTGACTATGCATCAAAAGCTGAAAATATGTAGTCTCGAAGTCATTTCGAGAAATTGACGTTTTAAGTTTCTGTTTCCAAATTCAAACGGATGTATCTTCGCCAATAATTGGCAGAAGTCAGAATTTCTTTCAACATTATGAAGTGCTTTTTATATATTTTGATTCTGCATCAAAAGCTGAAAATATGTAGTCGCGAAGTCATTTCGAGAAATTGACGTTTTAAGTTTCGGTTTCCAAATTCAAACGGATGTATCTTCGCCAATAATTGTCAGCAGTTAGAATTTCTTTCAACATTATGACGCCTTTTTATATATTTTGATTCTGCATCAAAAGCTGAAAATATGTAGTCGCGAAGTCATTTCGGGAAATCGACGTTTTAAGTTTCTGTTTCCAAATTCAAACGGATGTATCTTCGCCAATAATTGTCAAAAGTTAGAATTTCTTTCAGCATTATGAAGCCCTTTTTATATATTTTGATTCTGCATCAAAAGCTGAAAATATGTAGTCTCGAAGTCATTTCGAGAAATTGACGTTTTAAGTTTCTGTTTCCAAATTCAAACGGATGTATCTTCGCCAATAATTGTCAGAAGTTAGAATTTCTTTCAACATTATGAAGCCCTTTTTATATATTTTGACCCTGCATCAAAAGCTGAAAATATGTAGTCTCGAAGTCATTTCGAGAAATTGACGTTTTAAGTTTCTGTTTCCAAATTCAAATGGATGTATCTTCGCCAATAATTGTCAGAAGTTAGAATTTCTTTCAACATTATGAAGCCCTTTTTAAATATTTTGACTATGCATCAGAAGCTGAAAATATGTAGTCTCGAAGTCATTTCGAGAAATTGACGTTTTAAGTTTCTGTTTCCAAATTCAAACGGATGTATCTTCGCCAATAATTGTCAGAAGTTAGAATTTCTTTCAACATTATGAAGCCCTTTTATATATTTTGACTATGCATCAAAAGCTGAAAATATGTAGTCTTGAAGTCATTTCGAGAAATCGACGTTTTAAGTTTCTGTTTCCAAATTCAAATGGATGTATCTTCGCCAATAATTGTCAGAAGTTAGAATTTCTTTCAACATTGTGAAGCCCTTTTTATATATTTTGATTCTGCATCAAAAGCTGAAAATATGTAGTCTCGAAGTCATTTCGAGAAATTGACGTTTTAAGTTTCTGTTTCCAAATTCAAACGGATGTATCTTCGCCAATAATTGTCAGAAGTTAGAATTTCTTTCAACATTATGAAGTGCTTTTTATATATTTTGACTCTGCATCAAAAGCTGAAAATATGTAGTCGCGAAGTCATTTCGAGAAATTGACGTTTTAAGTTTCTGTTTCCAAATTCAAACGGATGTATCTTCGCCAATAATTGTCAGCAGTTAGAATTTCTTTCAACATTATGAAGCCCTTTTATATATTTTGAATATGCATCAAAAGCTGAAAATATGTAGTCTCGAAGTCATTTCGAGAAATCGACGTTTTAAGTTTCTGTTTCCAAATTCAAACGGATGTATCTTCGCCAATAATTGTCAGAAGTCAGAATTTCTTTCAACATTATGAAGCCCTTTTTATATATTTTGATTCTGCAGCAAAAGCTGAAAATATGTAGTCTCGAAGTCATTTCGAGAAATTGACGTTTTAAGTTTCTGTTTCCAAATTCAAACGGATGTATCTTCGCCAATAATTGTCAGAAGTTAGAATTTCTTTCAACATTATGAAGCCCTTTTATATATTTTGAATATGCATCAAAAGCTGAAAATATGTAGTCTCGAAGTCATTTCGAGAAATTGACGTTTTAAGTTTCTGTTTCCAAATTCAAACGGATGTATCTTCGCCAATAATTGTCAGAAGTTAGAATTTCTTTCAACATTATGAAGCCCTTTTTATATATTTTGATTCTGCAGCAAAAGCTGAAAATATGTAGTCGCGAAGTCATTTCGAGAAATTGACGTTTTAAGTTTCGGTTTCCAAATTCAAACGGATGTATCTTCGCCAATAATTGGCAGAAGTCAGAATTTCTTTCAACATTATGAAGTGCTTTTTATATATTTTGATTCTGCATCAAAAGCTGAAAATATGTAGTCGCGAAGTCATTTCGAGAAATTGACGTTTTAAGTTTCTGTTTCTAAATTCAAACGGATGTATCTTCGCCAATAATTGTCAGCAGTTAGAATTTCTTTCAACATTATGACGCCCTTTTTATATATTTTGATTCTGCATCAAAAGCTGAAAATATGTAGTCTTGAAGTCATTTCGGGAAATCGACGTTTTAAGTTTCTGTTTCCAAATTCAAACGGATGTATCTTCGCCAATAATTGTCAAAAGTTAGAATTTCTTTCAGCATTATGAAGCCCTTTTTATATATTTTGATTCTGCATCAAAAGCTGAAAATATGTAGTCTCGAAGTCATTTCGAGAAATTGACGTTTTAAGTTTCTGTTTCCAAATTCAAACGGATGTATCTTCGCCAATAATTGTCAGAAGTTAGAATTTCTTTCAACATTATGAAGCCCTTTTTATATATTTTGACCCTGCATCAAAAGCTGAAAATATGTAGTCTCGAAGTCATTTCGCGAAATTGACGTTTTAAGTTTCTGTTTCCAAATTCAAACGGATGTATCATCGCCAATAATTGTCAGAAGTTAGAATTTCTTTCATCATTATGAAGCCCTTTTTAAATATTTTGACCCTGCTTCAAAAGCTGAAAATATGTAGTCTCGAAGTCATTTCGAGAAATTGACGTTTTAAGTTTCTGATTCCAAATTCAAACGGATGTATCTTCGCCAATAATTGTCAGAAGTTAGAATTTCTTTCAACATTATGAAGCCCTTTTATATATTTTGACTCTGCATCAAAAGCTGAAAATATGTAGTCTCGAAGTCATTTCGAGAAATCGACGTTTTAAGTTTCTGTTTCCAAATTCAAACGGATGTATCTTCGCCAATAATTGTCAGAAGTTAGAATTTCTTTCAACATTATGAAGCCCTTTTTATATATTTTGACTCTGCATCAAGAGCTGAAAATATGTAGTCTCGAAGTCATTTCGAGAAATTGACGTTTTAAGTTTCTGTTTCCAAATTCAAACGGATGTATCTTCGCCAATAATTGTCAGAAGTTAGAATTTCGTTCAACATTATGAAGCCCTTTTTATATATTTTGACTCTGCATCAAAAGCTGAAAATATGTAGTCGCGAAGTCATTTCGAGAAATTGACGTTTTAAGTTTCGGTTTCCAAATTCAACCGGATGTATCTTCGCCAATAATTGTCAGAAGTTAGAATTTCTTTCAACATTATGAAGCCCTTTTTATATATTTTGATTCTGCATCAAAAGCTGAAAATATGTAGTCTCGAAGTCATTTCGAGAAATTGACGTTTTAAGTTTCTGTTTCCAAATTCAAACGGATGTATCTTCGTCAATAATTGTCAGAAGTTAGAATTTCTTTCAACATTATGAAGCCCTTTTTATATATTTTGACTCTGCATCAAAAGCTGAAAATATGTAGTCTCGAAGTCATTTCGAGAAATTGACGTTTTAAGTTTCTGTTTCCAAATTCAAACGGATGTATCTTCGCCAATAATTGTCAGAAGTTAGAATTTCTTTCAACATTATGAAGCCCTTTTTATATACTTTGACTCTGCATCAAAAGCTGAAAATATGTAGTCTCGAAGTCATTTCGAGAAATTGACGTTTTAAGTTTCTGTTTCCAAATTCAAACGGATGTATCTTCGCCAATAATTGTCAGAAGTTAGAATTTCTTTCAACATTATGAAGCCCTTTTTATATATTTTGACTCTGCATCAAAAGCTGAAAATATCTAGTCGCGAAGTCATTTCGAGAAATTGACGTTTTAAGTTTCGGTTTCGAAATTCAAACGGATGTATCTTCACCAATAATTGGCAGAAGTCAGAATTTCTTTCAACATTATGAAGCCCTTTTTATATATTTTGACCCTGCATCAAAAGCTGAAAATATGTAGTCTCGAAGTCATTTCGAGAAATTGACGTTTTAAGTTTCTGTTTCCAAATTCAAACGGATGTATCTTCGCCAATAATTGTCAGAAGTTAGAATTTCTTTCAACATTATGAAGCCCTTTTTATATATTTTGACCCTGCATCAAAAGCTGAAAATATGTAGTCTCGAAGTCATTTCGCGAAATTGACGTTTTAAGTTTCTGTTTCCAAATTCAAACGGATGTATCTTCGCCAATAATTGTCAGAAGTTAGAATTTCTTTCAACATTATGAAGCCCTTTTTAAATATTTTGACTATGCATCAGAAGCTGAAAATATGTAGTCTCGAAGTCATTTCGAGAAATTGACGTTTTAAGTTTCTGTTTCCAAATTCAAACGGATGTATCTTCGCCAATAATTGTCAGAAGTTAGAATTTCTTTCAACATTATGAAGCCCTTTTATATATTTTGACTCTGCTTCAAAAGCTGAAAATATGTAGTCTCGAAGTCATTTCGAGAAATCGACGTTTTAAGTTTCTGTTTCCAAATTCAAACGGATGTATCTTCGCCAATAATTGTCAGAAGTTAGAATTTCTTTCAACATTATGAAGCCCTTATTATATATTTTGACTCTGCATCAAAAGCTGAAAATATGTAGTCTCGAAGTCATTTCGAGAAATTGACGTTTTAAGTTTCTGTTTCCAAATTCAAACGGATGTATCTTCGCCAATAATTGTCAGAAGTTAGAATTTCGTTCAACATTATGAAGCCCTTTTTATATATTTTGACTCTGCATCAAAAGCTGAAAATATGTAGTCGCGAAGTCATTTCGAGAAATTGACGTTTTAAGTTTCGGTTTCCAAATTCAACCGGATGTATCTTCGCCAATAATTGTCAGAAGTTAGAATTTCTTTCAACATTATGAAGCCCTTTTTATATATTTTGATTCTGCATCAAAAGCTGAAAATATGTAGTCTCGAAGTCATTTCGAGAAATTGACGTTTTAAGTTTCTGTTTCCAAATTCAAACGGATGTATCTTCGTCAATAATTGTCAGAAGTTAGAATTTCTTTCAACATTATGAAGCCCTTTTTATATATTTTGATTCTGCATCAAAAGCTGAAAATATGTAGTCTCGAAGTCATTTCGAGAAATTGACGTTTTAAGTTTCTGTTTCCAAATTCAAACGGATGTATCTTCGCCAATAATTGTCAGAAGTTAGAATTTCTTTCAACATTATGAAGCCCTTTTTATATATTTTGACTCTGCATCAAAAGCAGAAAATATGTAGTCTCGAAGTCATTTCGAGAAATCGACGTTTTAAGTTTCTGTTTCCAAATTCAAACGGATGTATCTTCGCCAATAATTGTCAGAAGTTAGAATTTCTTTCAACATTATGAAGCCCTTTTTATATATTTTGATTCTGCATCAAAAGCTGAAAATATGTAGTCTCGAAGTCATTTCGAGAAATTGACGTTTTAAGTTTCTGTTTCCAAATTCAAACGGATGTATCTTCGTCAATAATTGTCAGAAGTTAGAATTTCTTTCAACATTATGAAGCCCTTTTTATATATTTTGATTCTGCATCAAAGAGCTGAAAATATGTAGTCTCGAAGTCATTTCGAGAAATTGACGTTTTAAGTTTCTGTTTCCAAATTCAAACGGATGTATCTTCGCCAATAATTGTCAGAAGTTAGAATTTCTTTCAACATTATGAAGCCCTTTTTATATATTTTGACTCTGCTTCAAAAGCAGAAAATATGTAGTCTCGAAGTCATTTCGAGAAATTGACGTTTTAAGTTTCTGTTTCCAAATTCAAACGGATGTATCTTCGCCAATAATTGTCAGAAGTTAGAATTTCTTTCAACATTATGAAGCCCTTTTTATATATTTTGACTATGCATCAAAAGCTGAAAATATGTAGTCTCGAAGTCATTTCGAGAAATTGACGTTTTAAGTTTCTGTTTCCAAATTCAAACGGATGTATCTTCGCCAATAATTGTCAGAAGTTAGAATTTCTTTCAACATTATGAAGCCCTTTTTATATATTTTGACTCTGCATCAAAAGCTGAAAATATGTAGTCTCGAAGTCATTTCGAGAAATTGACGTTTTAAGTTTCGGTTTCCAAATTCAAACGGATGTATCTTCGCCAATAATTATCAGAAGTTAGAATTTCTTTCAACATTATGAATCCCTTTTTATATATTTTGATTCTGCAGCAAAAGCTGAAAATATGTAGTCTCGAAGTCAATTCTAGAAATTGACGTTTTAAGTTTCTGTTTCCAAATTCAAACGGATGTATCTTCGCCAATAATTGTCAGAAGTTAGAATTTCTTTCAACATTATGAAGTGCTTTTTATATATTTTGACTCTGCATCAAAAGCTGAAAATATGTAGTCTTGAAGTCATTTCGAGAAATTGACGTTTTAAGTTTCGGTTTCCAAATTCAAACGGATGTATCTTCGCCAATAATTGTCAGAAGTTAGAATTTCTTTCAACATTATGACGCCCTTTTTATATATTTTGACTGTGCATCAAAAGCTGAAAATATGTAGTCTCGAAGTCATTTCGAGAAATTGACGTTTTAAGTTTCTGTTTCCAAATTCAAACGGATGTATCTTCGCCAATAATTGTCAGAAGTTAGAATTTCTTTCAGAATTATGAAGCCCTTTTTATATATTTTGACTCTGCATCAAAAGCTGAAAATATGTAGTCTCGAAGTCATTTCGAGAAATTGACGTTTTAAGTTTCTGTTTCCAAATTCAAACGGATGTATCTTCGCCAATAATTGTCAGAAGTTAGAATTTCTTTCAACATTATGAAGCCCTTTTTATATATTTTGACCCTGCATCAAAAGCTGAAAATATGTAGTCTCGAAGTCATTTCGAGAAATTGACGTTTTAAGTTTCTGTTTCCAAATTCAAATGGATGTATCTTCGCCAATAATTGTCAGAAGTTAGAATTTCTTTCAACATTATGAAGCCCTTTTTAAATATTTTGACTATGCATCAGAAGCTGAAAATATGTAGTCTCGAAGTCATTTCGAGAAATTGACGTTTTAAGTTTCTGTTTCCAAATTCAAACGGATGTATCTTCGCCAATAATTGTCAGAAGTTAGAATTTCTTTCAACATTATGAAGCCCTTTTATATATTTTGACTATGCATCAAAAGCTGAAAATATGTAGTCGCGAAGTCATTTCGAGAAATTGACGTTTTAAGTTTCTGTTTCCAAATTCAAACGGATGTATCTTCGCCAATAATTGGCAGAAGTCAGAATTTCTTTCAACATTATGAAGTGCTTTTTATATATTTTGATTCTGCATCAAAAGCTGAAAATATGTAGTCGCGAAGTCATTTCGAGAAATTGACGTTTTAAGTTTCGGTTTCCAAATTCAAACGGATGTATCTTCGCCAATAATTGTCAGCAGTTAGAATTTCTTTCAACATTATGAAGCCCTTTTATATATTTTGAATATGCATCAAAAGCTGAAAATATGTAGTCGCGAAGTCATTTCGAGAAATCGACGTTTTAAGTTTCTGTTTCCAAATTCAAACGGATGTATCTTCGCCAATAATTGTCAGAAGTCAGAATTTCTTTCAACATTATGAAGCCCTTTTTATATATTTTGATTCTGCAGCAAAAGCTGAAAATATGTAGTCGCGAAGTCATTTCGAGAAATTGACGTTTTAAGTTTCGGTTTCCAAATTCAAACGGATGTATCTTCGCCAATAATTGGCAGAAGTCAGAATTTCTTTCAACATTATGAAGTGCTTTTTATATATTTTGATTCTGCATCAAAAGCTGAAAATATGTAGTCGCGAAGTCATTTCGAGAAATTGACGTTTTAAGTTTCGGTTTCCAAATTCAAACGGATGTATCTTCGCCAATAATTGTCAGCAGTTAGAATTTCTTTCAACATTATGAAGCCCTTTTTATATATTTTGATTCTGCATCAAAAGCTGAAAATATGTAGTCTTGAAGTCATTTCGGGAAATCGACGTTTTAAGTTTCTGTTTCCAAATTCAAACGGATGTATCTTCGCCAATAATTGTCAAAAGTTAGAATTTCTTTCAACATTATGAAGCCCTTTTTATATATTTTGACTCTGCATCAAAAGCTGAAAATATGTAGTCTCGAAGTCATTTCGAGAAATTGACGTTTTAAGTTTCTGTTTCCAAATTCAAACGGATGTATCTTCGCCAATAATTGTCAGAAGTTAGAATTTCTTTCAACATTATGAAGCCCTTTTATATATTTTGACTCTGCATCAAAAGCTGAAAATATGTAGTCTCGAAGTCATTTCGAGAAATTGACGTTTTAAGTTTCTGTTTCCAAATTCAAACGGATGTATCTTCGCCAATAATTGTCAGAAGTTAGAATTTCTTTCAACATTATGAAGCCCTTATTATATATTTTGACTCTGCATCAAGAGCTGAAAATATGTAGTCTCGAAGTCATTTCGAGAAATTGACGTTTTAAGTTTCTGTTTCCAAATTCAAACGGATGTATCTTCGCCAATAATTGTCAGAAGTTAGAATTTCGTTCAACATTATGAAGCCCTTTTTATATATTTTGACTCTGCATCAAAAGCTGAAAATATGTAGTCGCGAAGTCATTTCGAGAAATTGACGTTTTAAGTTTCGGTTTCCAAATTCAACCGGATGTATCTTCGCCAATAATTGTCAGAAGTTAGAATTTCTTTCAACATTATGAAGCCCTTTTTATATATTTTGATTCTGCATCAAAAGCTGAAAATATGTAGTCTCGAAGTCATTTCGAGAAATTGACGTTTTAAGTTTCTGTTTCCAAATTCAAACGGATGTATCTTCGTCAATAATTGTCAGAAGTTAGAATTTCTTTCAACATTATGAAGCCCTTTTTATATATTTTGATTCTGCATCAAAAGCTGAAAATATGTAGTCTCGAAGTCATTTCGAAAAATCGACGTTTTAAGTCTCTGTTTCCAAATTCAAACGGATGTATCTTCGCCAATAATTGTCAGAAGTTAGAATTTCTTTCAACATTATGAAGCCCTTTTTATATATTTTGATTCAGCATCAAAAGCTGAAAATATGTAGTCTCGAAGTCATTTCGAGAAATTGACGTTTTAAGTTTCTGTTTCCAAATTCAAACGGATGTATATTCGCCAATAATTGTCAGAAGTTAGAATTTCTTTCAACATTATGAAGCCCTTTTTATATATTTTGACTCTGCTTCAAAAGCTGAAAATATGTAGTCTCGAAGTCATTTCGAGAAATTGACGTTTTAAGTTTCTGTTTCCAAATTCAAACGGATGTATCTTCGCCAATAATTGTCAGAAGTTAGAATTTCTTTCAACATTATGAACCCCTTTTTATATATTTTGATTCTGCATCAAAAGCTGAAAATATGTAGTCTCGAAGTCATTTCGAGAAATCGACGTTTTAAGTCTCTGTTTCCAAATTCAAACGGATGTATCTTCGCCAATAATTGTCAGAAGTTAGAATTTCTTTCAACATTATGAAGCCCTTTTTATATATTTTGACTCTGCATCAAAAGCTGAAAATATGTAGTCTCGAAGTCATTTCGAAAAATTGACGTTTTAAGTTTCTGTTTCCAAATTCAAACGGATGTATCTTCGCCAATAATTGTCAGAAGTTAGAATTTCTTTCAACATTATGACGCCCTTTTTATATATTTTGATTCTGCATCAAAAGCTGAAAATATGTAGTCTCGAAGTCATTTCGAGAAATTGACGTTTTAAGTTTCTGTTTCCAAATTCAAACGGATGTATCTTCGTCAATAATTGTCAGAAGTTAGAATTTCTTTCAACATTATGAAGCCCTTTTTATATATTTTGACTCTGCATCAAAAGCTGAAAATATGTAGTCTCGAAGTCATTTCGAGAAATTGACGTTTTAAGTTTCTATTTCCAAATTCAAACGGATGTATCTTCGCCAATAATTGTCAGAAGTTAGAATTTCTTTCAACATTATGAAGCCCTTTTTATATATTTTGACTCTGCATCAAAAGCTGAAAATATGTAGTCTCGAAGTCATTTCGAGAAATTGACGTTTTAAGTTTCTGTTTCCAAATTCAAACGGATGTATCTTCGCCAATAATTGTCAGAAGTTAGAATTTCTTTCAACATTATGAAGCCCTTTTTATATATTTTGACTCTGCATCAAAAGCTGAAAATATGTAGTCGCGAAGTCATTTCGAAAAATTGACGTTTTAAGTTTCTGTTTCCAAATTCAAACGGATGTATCTTCGCCAATAATTGTCAGCAGTTAGAATTTCTTTCAACATTATGACGCCCTTTTTATATATTTTGATTCTGCATCAAAAGCTGAAAATATGTAGTCTCGAAGTCATTTCGAGAAATTGACGTTTTAAGTTTCTGTTTCCAAATTCAAACGGATGTATCTTCGCCAATAATTGTCAGAAGTTAGAATTTCTTTCAACATTATGAAGCCCTTTTTATATATTTTGACTCTGCATCAAAAGCTGAAAATATGTAGTCTCGAAGTCATTTCGAAAAATTGACGTTTTAAGTTTCTGTTTCCAAATTCAAACGGATGTATCTTCGCCAATAATTGTCAGAAGTTATAATTTCTTTCAACATTATGAAGCCCTTTTTATACATTTTGATTCTGCATCAAAAGCTGAAAATATGTAGTCTCGAAGTCATTTCGAGAAATTGACGTTTTAAGTTTCTGTTTCCAAATTCAAACGGATGTATATTCGCCAATAATTGTCAGAAGTTAGAATTTCTTTCAACATTATGAAGCCCCTTTTATATATTTTGATTCTGCTTCAAAAGCTGAAAATATGTAGTCGCGAAGTCATTTCGAGAAATTGACGTTTTTAGTTTCTGTTTCCAAATTCAAACGGATGTATCTTCGCCAATAATTGGCAGAAGTCAGAATTTCTTTCAACATTATGAAGCCCTTTTTATATATTTTGACTCTGCATCAAAAGCTGAAAATATGTAGTCTCGAAGTCATTTCGAGAAATTGACGTTTTAAGTTTCTGTTTCCAAATTCAAACGGATGTATCTTCGCCAATAATTGTCAGAAGTTAAAATTTCTTTCAACATTATGAAGCCCTTTTTATATATTTTGACTATGCATCAAAAGCTGAAAATATGTAGTCTCGAAGTCATTTCGACAAATTGACGTTTTAAGTTTCTGTTTCCAAATTCAAACGGATGTATCTTCGCCAATAATTGTCAGAAGTTAGAATTTCTTTCAACATTATGAAGCCCTTTTTATATATTTTGACTCTGCATCAAAAGCTGAAAATATGTAGTCTCGAAGTCATTTCGAGAAATTGACGTTTTAAGTTTCTGTTTCCAAATTCAAACGGATGTATCTTCGCCAATAATTGTCAGAAGTTAGAATTTCTTTCAACATTATGAAGCCCTTTTTATATATTTTGACTCTGCATCAAAAGCTGAAAATATGTAGTCTCGAAGTCATTTCGAGAAATTGACGTTTTAAGTTTCTGTTTCCAAATTCAAACGGATGTATCTTCGCCAATAATTGTCAGAAGTTAGAATTTCTTTCAACATTATGAAGCCCTTTTTATATATTTTGACTCTGCATCAAAAGCTGAAAATATGTAGTCTCGAAGTCATTTCGAGAAATTGACGTTTTAAGTTTCTGTTTCCAAATTCAAACGGATGTATCTTCGCCAATAATTGTCAGAAGTTAGAATTTCTTTCAACATTATGAAGCCCTTTTTATATATTTTGACTCTGCATCAAAAGCTGAAAATATGTAGTCTCGAAGTCATTTCGAGAAATTGACGTTTTAAGTTTCTGTTTCCAAATTCAAACGGATGTATCTTCGCCAATAATTGTCAGAAGTTAGAATTTCTTTCAAACATTATGAAGCCCTTTTTATATATTTTGATTCTGCATCAAAAGCTGAAAATATGTAGTCTCGAAGTCATTTCGAGAAATTTACGTTTTTAGTTTCTGTTTCCAAATTCAAACGGATGTATATTCGCCAATAATTGTCAGAAGTTAGAATTTCTTTCAACATTATGAAGCCTTTTTATATATTTTGACTCTGCTTCAAAAGCTGAAAATATGTAGTCTCGAAGTCATTTCGAGAAATTGACGTTTTAAGTTTCTGTTTCCAAATTCAAACGGATGTATCTTCGCCAATAATTGGCAGAAGTCAGAATTTCTTTCAACATTATGAAGCCCTTTTTATATATTTTGACTCTGCATCAAAAGCTGAAAATATGTAGTCGCGAAGTCATTTCGAGAAATTGACGTTTTAAGTTTCGGTTTCCAAATTCAAACGGATGTATCTTCGCCAATAATTGTCAGAAGTTAAAATTTCTTTCAACATTATGAAGCCATTCTTATATATTTTGATTCTGCATCAAAAGCTGAAAATATGTAGTCTCGAAGTCATTTCGAGAAATTGACGTTTTAAGTTTCTGTTTCCAAATTCAAACGGATGTATCTTCGCCAATAATTGTCAGCAGTTAGAATTT
>NW_025063517.1:0-21974 GCF_018153295.1 Drosophila grimshawi
AAGTGGAGCAATTTTTGACGAAGATATGGCCATTTATTTCAAGGTAGACCCTATTTAATGCTTTCCATATATTTTCTATTTATCGAATATCCCTTAATATCTTTCTTAGATGAGTCGGAAGTCAAATCATTTTAATGCAGTTTTGTTTCGAAGATTAAGTGAATTCTAAAAACACCTTTATAATTGAAATGGGGCAATTTTTGACGAAGATATGGCCATTTATTTCAAGGTAGACCCTATTTAATGCTTTCCATATATTTTCTATTTATCGAAGAATATCCCTTAATATCTTTCTTAGATGAGTCGGAAGTCAAATTATTTTAATGCAGTTTTGTTCCAAAGATCAAGTGAATTCTAAAAACACCATTATAATTGAAATGGGGCAATTTTTGACGAAGATATGGCCATTTATTTCAAGGTAGACCCTATTTAATGCTTTCCATATATTTTCTATTTATCGAAGAATATCCCTTAATATCTTTTTTAGATGAGTCGGAAGTCAAATTATTTTAATGCAGTTTTGTTTCAAAGATTAAGCGAATTCTAAAAACACCTTTATAATTGAAGTGGGGCAATTTTTGACGAAGATATGGCCATTTATTTCAAGGTAGACCCTATTTAATGCTTTCCATATATTTTCTATTTATCGAAGAATATCCCTTAATATCTTTCTTAGATGAGTCGGAAGTCAAATTATTTTAATGCAGTTTTGTTCCAAAGATCAAGTGAATTCTAAAAACACCTTTATAATTGAAATGGGGCAATTTTTGACGAAGATATGGCCATTTATTTCAAGGTAGACCCTATTTAATGCTTTCCATATATTTTCTATTTATCGAAGAATATCCCTTAATATCTTTTTTAGATGAGTCGGAAGTCAAATTATTTTAATGCAGTTTTGTTCCAAAGATCAAGTGAATTCTAAAAACACCTTTATAATTGAAATGGGGCAATTTTTGACGAAGATATGGCCATTTATTTCAAGGTAGACCCTATTTAATGCTTTCCATATATTTTCTATTTATCGAAGAATATCCCTTAATATCTTTCTTAGATGAGTCGGAAGTCAAATTATTTTAATGCAGTTTTGTTCCAAAGATCGAGTGAATTCTAAAAACACCTTTATAATTGAAATGGGGCAATTTTTGACGAAGATATGGCCATTTATTTCAAGGTAGACCCTATTTAATGCTTTCCATATATTTTCTATTTATCGAAGAATATCCCTTAATATCTTTCTTAGATGAGTCGGAAGTCAAATTATTTTAATGCAGTTTTGTTTCAAAGATTAAGCGAATTCTAAAAACACCTTTATAATTGAAGTGGGGCAATTTTTGACGAAGATATGGCCATTTATTTCAAGGTAGACCCTATTTAATGCTTTCCATATATTTTCTATTTATCGAAGAATATCCCTTAATATCTTTTTTAGATGAGTCGGAAGTCAAATTATTTTAATGCAGTTTTGTTTCAAAGATCAAGTGAATTCTAAAAACACCTTTATAATTGAAATGGGGCAATTTTTGACGAAGATATGGCCATTTATTTCAAGGTAGACCCTATTTAATGCTTTCCATATATTTTCTATTTATCGAAGAATATCCCTTAATATCTTTCTTAGATGAGTCGGAAGTCAAATTATTTTAATGCAGTTTTGTTTCAAAGATCAAGTGAATTCTAAAAACACCTTTATAATTGAAATGGGGCAATTTTTGACGAAGATATGGCCATTTATTTCAAGGTAGACCCTATTTAATGCTTTCCATATATTTTCTATTTATCGAAGAATATCCCTTAATATCTTTCTTAGATGAGTCGGAAGTCAAATTATTTTAATGCAGTTTTGTTCCAAAGATCAAGTGAATTCTAAAAACACCTTTATAATTGAAATGGGGCAATTTTTGACGAAGATATGGCCATTTATTTCAAGGTAGACCCTATTTAATGCTTTCCATATATTTTCTATTTATCGAAGAATATCCCTTAATATCTTTCTTAGATGAGTCGGAAGTCAAATTATTTTAATGCAGTTTTGTTTCAAAGATCAAGCGAATTCTAAAAACACCTTTATAATTGAAATGGGGCAATTTTTGACGAAGATATGGCCATTTATTTCAAGGTAGACCCTATTTAATGCTTTCCATATATTTTCTATTTATCGAAGAATATCCCTTAATATCTTTTTTAGATGAGTCGGAAGTCAAATTATTTTAATGCAGTTTTGTTCCAAAGATCAAGCGAATTCTAAAAACACCTTTATAATTGAAGTGGGGCAATTTTTGACGAAGATATGGCCATTTATTTCAAGGTAGACCCTATTTAATGCTTTCCATATATTTTCTATTTATCGAAGAATATCCCTTAATATCTTTCTTAGATGAGTCGGAAGTCAAATTATTTTAATGCAGTTTTCTTCCAAAGATCGAGTGAATTCTAAAAACACCTTTATAATTGAAATGGGGCAATTTTTGACGAAGATATGGCCATTTATTTCAAGGTAGACCCTATTTAATGCTTTCCATATATTTTCTATTTATCGAAGAATATCCCTTAATATCTTTCTTAGATGAGTCGGAAGTCAAATTATTTTAATGCAGTTTTGTTCCAAAGATCAAGCGAATTCTAAAAACACCTTTATAATTGAAATGGGGCAATTTTTGACGAAGATATGGCCATTTATTTCAAGGTAGACCCTATTTAATGCTTTCCATATATTTTCTATTTATCGAAGAATATCCCTTAATATCTTTCTTAGATGAGTCGGAAGTCAAATTATTTTAATGCAGTTTTGTTTCAAAGATTAAGCGAATTCTAAAAACACCTTTATAATTGAAATGGGGCAATTTTTGACGAAGATATGGCCATTTATTTCAAGGTAGACCCTATTTAATGCTTTCCATATATTTTCTATTTATCGAAGAATATCCCTTAATATCTTTCTTAGATGAGTCGGAAGTCAAATTATTTTAATGCAGTTTTGTTTCAAAGATTAAGCGAATTCTAAAAACACCTTTATAATTGAAGTGGGGCAATTTTTGACGAAGATATGGCCATTTATTTCAAGGTAGACCCTATTTAATGCTTTCCATATATTTTCTATTTATCGAAGAATATCCCTTAATATCTTTCTTAGATGAGTCGGAAGTCAAATTATTTTAATGCAGTTTTGTTTCAAAGATCAAGTGAATTCTAAAAACACCTTTATAATTGAAGTGGGGCAATTTTTGACGAAGATATGGCCATTTATTTCAAGGTAGACCCTATTTAATGCTTTCCATATATTTTCTATTTATCGAAGAATATCCCTTAATATCTTTCTTAGATGAGTCGGAAGTCAAATTATTTTAATGCAGTTTTCTTTCAAAGATTAAGCGAATTCTAAAAACACCTTTATAATTGAAGTGGAGCAATTTTTGACGAAGATATGGCCATTTATTTCAAGGTAGACCCTATTTAATGCTTTCCATATATTTTCTATTTATCGAATATCCCTTAATATCTTTCTTAGATGAGTCGGAAGTCAAATTATTTTAATGCAGTTTTGTTCCAAAGATCGAGCGAATTCTAAAAACACCTTTATAATTGAAGTGGGGCAATTTTTGACGAAGATATGGCCATTTATTTCAAGGTAGACCCTATTTAATGCTTTCCATATATTTTCTATTTATCGAAGAATATCCCTTAATATATTTTTTAGATGAGTCGGAAGTCAAATTATTTTAATGCAGTTTTGTTCCAAAGATCAAGTGAATTCTAAAAACACCTTTATAATTGAAATGGGGCAATTTTTGACGAAGATATGGCCATTTATTTCAAGGTAGACCTTATTTAATGCTTTCCATATATTTTCTATTTATCGAAGAATATCCCTTAATATCTTTCTTAGATGAGTCGGAAGTCAAATTATTTTAATGCAGTTTTGTTCCAAAGATCGAGCGAATTCTAAAAACACCTTTATAATTGAAATGGGGCAATTTTTGACGAAGATATGGCCATTTATTTCAAGGTAAACCCTATTTAATGCTTTCCATATATTTTCTATTTATCGAAGAATATCCCTTAATATCTTTCTTAGATGCGTCGCAAGTCAAATTATTTTAATGCAGTTTTGTTTCAAAGATTAAGCGAATTCTAAAAACACCTTTATAATTAAAGTGGGGCAATTTTTGACGAAGATGTGGCCATTTATTTCAAGGTAGACCCTATTTAATGCTTTCCATATATTTTCTATTTATCGAAGAATATCCCTTAATATCTTTTTTAGATGAGTCGGAAGTCAAATTATTTTAATGCAGTTTTATTTCAAAGATTAAGCGAATTCTAAAAACACCTTTATAATTGAAGTGGAGCAATTTTTGACGAAGATATGGCCATTTATTTCAAGGTAGACCCTATTTAATGCTTTCCATATATTTTCTATTTATCAAGAATATCCCTTAATATCTTTTTTAGATGAGTCGGAAGTCAAATTATTTTAATGCAGTTTTGTTCCAAAGATCGAGCGAATTCTAAAAACACCTTTATAATTGAAGTGGGGCAATTTTTGACGAAGATATGGCCATTTATTTCAAGGTAGACCCTATTTAATGCTTTCCATATATTTTCTATTTATCGAAGAATATCCCTTAATATCTTTCTTAGATGAGTCGGAAGTCAAATTATTTTAATGCAGTTTTGTTCCAAAGATCAAGTGAATTCTAAAAACCCCTTTATAATAAATGGGGCAATTTTTGACGAAGATATGGCCATTTATTTCAAGGTTGAGCCTATTTAATGCTTTCCATATATTTTCTATTTATCGAAGAATATCCCTTAATATCTTTCTTAGATGAGCCGGAAGTCAAATTATTTTAATGCAGTTTTGTTCCAAAAATTGAGTGAATTCTAAAAACACCTTTATAATTGAAATGGGGCAATTTTTGACGAAGATATGGCCATTTATTTCAAGGTAAACCCTATTTAATGCTTTCCATATATTTTCTATTTATCAAAGAATATCCCTTAATATCTTTCTTAGATGAGTCGGAAGTCAAATTATTTTAATGCAGTTTTGTTCCAAAGATCAAGTGAATTCTAAAAACACCTTTATAATTGAAATGGGGCAATTTTTGACGAAGATATGGCCATTTATTTCAAGGTAGACCCTATTTAATGCTTTCCGTATATTTTCTATTTATCGAAGAATATCCCTTAATATCTTTCTTAGATGAGTCGGAAGTCAAATTATTTTAATGCAGTTTTGTTCCAAAGATTAAGCGAATTCTAAAAACACCTTTATAATTGAAATAAAGCAATTTTTGACGAAGATATGGCCATTTATTTCAAGGTAGACCCTATTTAATGCTTTCCATATATTTTCTATTTATCGAAGAATATCCCTTAATATCTTTTTTAGATGAGTCGGAAGTCAAATTATTTTAATGCAGTTTTGTTTCAAAGATCAAGTGAATTCTAAAAACACCATTATAATTGAAGTGGAGCAATTTTTGACGAAGATATGGCCATTTATTTCAAGGTAGACCCTATTTAATGCTTTCCATATATTTTCTATTTATCGAAGAATATCCCTTAATATCTTTCTTAGATGAGTCGGAAGTCAAATTATTTTAATGCAGTTTTGTTTCAAAGATTAAGCGAATTCTAAAAACACCTTTATAATTGAAGTGGGGCAATTTTTGACGAAGATATGGCCATTTATTTCAAGGTAGACCCTATTTAATGCTTTCCATATATTTTCTATTTATCGAAGAATATCCCTTAATATCTTTCTTAGATGAGTCGCAAGTCAAATTATTTTAATGCAGTTTTATTTCGAAGATTAAGCGAATTCTAAAAACACCTTTATAATTGAAATGGGGCAATTTTTGACGAAGATATGGCCATTTATTTCAAGGTAGACCCTATTTAATGCTTTCCATATATTTTCTATTTATCGAAGAATATCCCTTAATATCTTTCTTAGATGAGTCGGAAGTCAAATTATTTTAATGCAGTTTGTTTTGCAAAGATCAAGTGAATTCTAAAAACACCATTATAATTGAAATGGGTCAATTTTTGACGAAGATATGGCCATTTATTTTAAGGTAGACCCTATTTAATGCTTTCCATATATTTTCTATTTATCGAAGAATATCCCTTAATATCTTTCTTAGATGAGTCGGAAGTCAAATTATTTTAATGTAGTTTTGTTCCAAAGATCAAGTGAATTCTAAAAACACCTTTATAATTGAAATGGGTCAATTTTTGACGAAGATATGGCTATTTATTTCAAGGTAGACACTATTTAATGCTTTCCATATATTTTCTATTTATCGAAGAATATCCCTTAATATCTTTCTTAGATGAGTCGGAAGTCAAATTATTTTAATGCAGTTTTGTTCCAAAAATTGAGTGAATTCTAAAAACACCTTTATAATTGAAATAGGGCAATTTTTGACGAAAATATGGCCATTTATTTCAAGGTTGACCCTATTTAATGCTTTCCATATATTTTCTATTTATCGAAGAATATCCCTTAATATCTTTTTTAGATGAGTCGGAAGTCAAATTATTTTAATGCAGTTTTGTTTCAAAGATTAAGCGAATTCTAAAAACACCTTTATAATTGAAGTGGGGCAATTTGTGACGAAGATATGGCTATTTATTTCAAGGTAGACCCTATTTAATGCTTTCCATATATTTTCTATTTATCGAATATCCCTTAATATCTTTCTTAGATGAGTCGGAAGTCAAATTATTTTAATGCACTTTTGTTCCAAAGATCAAGTGAATTCTAAAAACACCTTTATAATTGAAATGAGGGAAATTTTTGACGAAGATATGGCCATTTATTTCAATGTAGACCCTATTTAATGCTTTCCATATATTTTCTATTTATCAAAGAATATCCCTTAATATCTTTCTTAGATGAGTCGGAAGTCCAATTATTTTAATGCAGTTTTGTTCCAAAGATCAAGTGAATTTTAAAAACACCTTTATAATTGAAATGGGGCAATTTTCGACGAAGATATGGCCATTTATTTCAAGGTAGACCCTGTGTAATGCTTTCCATATATTTTCTATTTATCGAAGAATATCCCTTAATATCTTTCTTAGATGAGTCGGAAGTCAAATTATTTTAATGCAGTTTTGTTCCAAAGATCGAGCGAATTCTAAAAACACCTTTATAATTGAAATGGGGCAATTTTTGACGAAGATATGGCCATTTATTTCAAGGTAGACCCTATTTAATGCTTTCCATATATTTTCTATTTATCGAATATCCCTTAATATCTTTCTTAGATGAGTCGGAAGTCCAATTATTTTAATGCAGTTTTGTTCCAAAGATCAAGTGAATTCTAAAAACACCTTTATAATTGAAATGGGGCAATTTTTGACGAAGATATGGCCATTTATTTCAAGGTAGACCCTATTTAATGCTTTCCATATATTTTCTATTTATCGAAGAATATCCCTTAATATCTTTCTTAGATGAGTCGGAAGTCAAATTATTTTAATGTAGTTTTGTTCCAAAGATCGAGCGAATTCTAAAAACACCTTTATAATTGAAATGGGGCAATTTTTGACGAAGATATGGCCATTTATTTCAAGGTAGACCCTATTTAATGCTTTCCATATATTTTCTATTTATCGAAGAATATCCCTTAATATCTTTCTTAGATGAGTCGGAAGTCAAATTATTTTAATGCAGTTTTGTTCCAAAGAACAAGTGAATTCTAAAAACACCTTTATAATTGAAATGGGGCAATTTTTGACGAAGATATGGCCATTTATTTCAAGGTAGACCCTATTTAATGCTTTCCATATATTTTCTATTTATCGAAGAATATCTCTTAATATCTTTTTTAGATGAGTCGGAAGTCAAATTATTTTAATGCAGTTTTGTTTCAAAGATTAAGCGAATTCTAAAAACACCTTTATAATTGAAGTGGGGCAATTTTTGACGAAGATATGGCTATTTATTTCAAGGTAGACCCTATTTAATGCTTTCCATATATTTTCTATTTATCGAAGAATATCCCTTAATATCTTTCTTAGATGAGTCGGAAGTCAAATTATTTTAATGCAGTTTTGTTTCAAAGATCAAGTGAATTCTAAAAACACCTTTTTAATTGAAATGGGGCAATTTTTGACGAAGATATGGCCATTTATTTCAAGGTAGACCCTATTTAATGCTTTCCATATATTTTCTATTTATCGAAGAATATCCCTTAATATCTTTTTTAGATGAGGCGGAAGTCAAATTATTTTAATGCAGTTTTGTTTCAAAGATTAAGCGAATTCTAAAAACACCTTTATAATTGAAGTGGAGCAATTTTTGACGAAGATATGGCCATTTATTTCAAGGTAGACCCTATTTAATGCTTTCCATATATTTTCTATTTATCGAAGAATATCCCTTAATATCTTTCTTAGATGAGTCGGAAGTCAAATTATTTTAATGCAGTTTTGTTCCAAAAATTGAGTGAATTCTAAAAACACCTTTATAATTGAAATAGGGCAATTTTTGACGAAGATATGGCCATTTATTTCAAGGTAGACCCTATTTAATGCTTTCCATATATTTTCTATTTATCGAAGAATATCCCTTAATATCTTTTTTAGATGAGTCGGAAGTCAAATTATTTTAATGCAGTTTTGTTTCAAAGATTAAGCGAATTCTAAAAACACCTTTATAATTGAAGTGGGGCAATTTGTGACGAAGATATGGCTATTTATTTCAAGGTAGACCCTATTTAATGCTTTCAATATATTTTCTATTTATCGAATATCCCTTAATATCTTTCTTAGATGAGTCGGAAGTCAAATTATTTTAATGCACTTTTGTTCCAAAGATCGAGTGAATTCTAAAAACACCTTTATAATTGAAATGAGGGAAATTTTTGACGAAGATATGGCCATTTATTTCAAGGTAGACCCTATTTAATGCTTTCCATATATTTTCTATTTATCGAATATCCCTTAATATCTTTCTTAGATGAGTCGGAAGTCCAATTATTTTAATGCAGTTTTGTTCCAAAGATCAAGTGAATTCTAAAAACACCTTTATAATTGAAATGGGGCAATTTTCGACGAAGATATGGCCATTTATTTCAAGGTAGACCCTATTTAATGCTTTCCATATATTTTCTATTTATCGAAGAATATCCCTTAATATCTTTCTTAGATGAGTCGGAAGTCAAATTATTTTAATGTAGTTTTGTTCCAAAGATCAAGTGAATTCTAAAAACACCTTTATAATTGAAATGGGTCAATTTTTGACGAAGATATGGCTATTTATTTCAAGGTAGACACTATTTAATGCTTTCCATATATTTTCTATTTATCGAAGAATATCCCTTAATATCTTTCTTAGATGAGTCGGAAGTCAAATTATTTTAATGCAGTTTTGTTCCAAAAATTGAGTGAATTCTAAAAACACCTTTATAATTGAAATAGGGCAATTTTTGACGAAAATATGGCCATTTATTTCAAGGTTGACCCTATTTAATGCTTTCCATATATTTTCTATTTATCGAAGAATATCCCTTAATATCTTTTTTAGATGAGTCGGAAGTCAAATTATTTTAATGCAGTTTTGTTTCAAAGATTAAGCGAATTCTAAAAACACCTTTATAATTGAAGTGGGGCAATTTGTGACGAAGATATGGCTATTTATTTCAAGGTAGACCCTATTTAATGCTTTCAATATATTTTCTATTTATCGAATATCCCTTAATATCTTTCTTAGATGAGTCGGAAGTCAAATTATTTTAATGCACTTTTGTTCCAAAGATCGAGTGAATTCTAAAAACACCTTTATAATTGAAATGAGGGAAATTTTTGACGAAGATATGGCCATTTATTTCAAGGTAGACCCTATTTAATGCTTTCCATATATTTTCTATTTATCAAAGAATATCCCTTAATATCTTTCTTAGATGAGTCGGAAGTCCAATTATTTTAATGCAGTTTTGTTCCAAAGATCAAGTGAATTCTAAAAACACCTTTATAATTGAAATGGGGCAATTTTCGACGAAGATATGGCCATTTATTTCAAGGTAGACCCTATTTAATGCTTTCCATATATTTTCTATTTATCGAAGAATATCCCTTAATATCTTTCTTAGATGAGTCGGAAGTCAAATTATTTTAATGTAGTTTTGTTCCAAAGATCGAGCGAATTCTAAAAACACCTTTATAATTGAAATGGGGCAATTTTTGACGAAGATATGGCCATTTATTTCAAGGTAGACCCTATTTAATGCTTTCCATATATTTTCTATTTATCGAAGAATATCCCTTAATATCTTTCTTAGATGAGTCGGAAGTCAAATTATTTTAATGCAGTTTTGTTTCAAAGATCAAGTGAATTCTAAAAACACCTTTATAATTGAATTGGGGCAATTTTTGACGAAGATATGGCCATTTATTTCAAGGTAGACCCTATTTAATGCTTTCCATATATTTTCTATTTATCGAAGAATATCTCTTAATATCTTTTTTAGATGAGTCGGAAGTCAAATTATTTTAATGCAGTTTTGTTTCAAAGATTAAGCGAATTCTAAAAACACCTTTATAATTGAAATGGGGCAATTTTTGACGAAGATATGGCTATTTATTTCAAGGTAGACCCTATTTAATGCTTTCCATATATTTTCTATTTATCAGAATATCCCTTAATATCTTTCTTAGATGAGTCGGAAGTCAAATTATTTTAATGCAGTTTTGTTCCAAAGATCAAGTGAATTCTAAAAACACCTTTATAATTGAAATGGGGCAACATTTGACGAAGATATTGCCATTTATTTCAAGGTAGACCCTATTTAATGCTTTCCATATATTTTCTATTTATCGAAGAATATCCCTTAATATCTTTTTTAGATGAGTCGGAAGTCAAATTATTTTAATGCAGTTTTGTTTCAAAGATCAAGTGAATTCTAAAAACACCATTTTAATTGAAATGGGGCAATTTTTGACGAAGATATGGCCATTTATTTCAAGGTAGACCCTATTTAATGCTTTCCATATATTTTCTATTTATCGAAGAATATCCCTTAATATCTTTTTTAGATGAGGCGGAAGTCAAATTATTTTAATGCAGTTTTGTTTCAAAGATTAAGCGAATTCTAAAAACACCTTTATAATTGAAGTGGAGCAATTTTTGACGAAGATATGGCCATTTATTTCAAGGTAGACCCTATTTAATGCTTTCCATAAATTTTCTATTTATCGAATATCCCTTAATATCTTTCTTAGATGAGTCGGAAGTCAAATTATTTTAATGCAGTTTTGTTCCAAAAATTGAGTGAATTCTAAAAACACCTTTATAATTAAAGTGGGGCAATTTTTGACGAAAATATGGCCATTTATTTCAAGGTTGACCCTATTTAATGCTTTCCATATATTTTCTATTTATCGAAGAATATCCCTTAATATCTTTTTTAGATGAGTCGGAAGTCAAATTATTTTAATGCAGTTTTGTTTCAAAGATTAAGCGAATTCTAAAAACACCTTTATAATTGAAGTGGGGCAATTTGTGACGAAGATATGGCTATTTATTTCAAGGTAGACCCTATTTAATGCTTTCCATATATTTTCTATTTATCGAATATCCCTTAATATCTTTCTTAGATGAGTCGGAAGTCAAATTATTTTAATGCACTTTTGTTCCAAAGATCGAGTGAATTCTAAAAACACCTTTATAATTGAAATGAGGGAAATTTTTGACGAAGATATGGCCATTTATTTCAAGGTAGACCCTATTTAATGCTTTCCATATATTTTCTATTTATCGAATATCCCTTA
Organism: Drosophila grimshawi; assembly: GCF_018153295.1. Classification (NCBI taxonomy): domain Eukaryota; kingdom Metazoa; phylum Arthropoda; class Insecta; order Diptera; family Drosophilidae; genus Drosophila; species Drosophila grimshawi. Next base: position 11,788 of record NW_025063517.1, read on the forward strand.
ATATCTTTCTTAGATGAGTCGGAAGTCCAATTATTTTAATGCAGTTTTGTTCCAAAGATCAAGTGAATTCTAAAAACACCTTTATAATTGAAATGGGGCAATTTTCGACGAAGATATGGCCATTTATTTCAAGGTAGACCCTATTTAATGCTTTCCATATATTTTCTATTTATCGAAGAATATCCCTTAATATCTTTCTTAGATGAGTCGGAAGTCAAATTATTTTAATGTAGTTTTGTTCCAAAGATCAAGTGAATTCTAAAAACACCTTTATAATTGAAATGGGTCAATTTTTGACGAAGATATGGCTATTTATTTCAAGGTAGACACTATTTAATGCTTTCCATATATTTTCTATTTATCGAAGAATATCCCTTAATATCTTTCTTAGATGAGTCGGAAGTCAAATTATTTTAATGCAGTTTTGTTCCAAAAATTGAGTGAATTCTAAAAACACCTTTATAATTGAAATAGGGCAATTTTTGACGAAAATATGGCCATTTATTTCAAGGTTGACCCTATTTAATGCTTTCCATATATTTTCTATTTATCGAAGAATATCCCTTAATATCTTTTTTAGATGAGTCGGAAGTCAAATTATTTTAATGCAGTTTTGTTTCAAAGATTAAGCGAATTCTAAAAACACCTTTATAATTGAAGTGGGGCAATTTGTGACGAAGATATGGCTATTTATTTCAAGGTAGACCCTATTTAATGCTTTCAATATATTTTCTATTTATCGAATATCCCTTAATATCTTTCTTAGATGAGTCGGAAGTCAAATTATTTTAATGCACTTTTGTTCCAAAGATCGAGTGAATTCTAAAAACACCTTTATAATTGAAATGAGGGAAATTTTTGACGAAGATATGGCCATTTATTTCAAGGTAGACCCTATTTAATGCTTTCCATATATTTTCTATTTATCAAAGAATATCCCTTAATATCTTTCTTAGATGAGTCGGAAGTCCAATTATTTTAATGCAGTTTTGTTCCAAAGATCAAGTGAATTCTAAAAACACCTTTATAATTGAAATGGGGCAATTTTCGACGAAGATATGGCCATTTATTTCAAGGTAGACCCTATTTAATGCTTTCCATATATTTTCTATTTATCGAAGAATATCCCTTAATATCTTTCTTAGATGAGTCGGAAGTCAAATTATTTTAATGTAGTTTTGTTCCAAAGATCGAGCGAATTCTAAAAACACCTTTATAATTGAAATGGGGCAATTTTTGACGAAGATATGGCCATTTATTTCAAGGTAGACCCTATTTAATGCTTTCCATATATTTTCTATTTATCGAAGAATATCCCTTAATATCTTTCTTAGATGAGTCGGAAGTCAAATTATTTTAATGCAGTTTTGTTCCAAAGAACGAGTGAATTCTAAAAACACCTTTATAATTGAATTGGGGCAATTTTTGACGAAGATATGGCCATTTATTTCAAGGTAGACCCTATTTAATGCTTTCCATATATTTTCTATTTATCGAAGAATATCTCTTAATATCTTTTTTAGATGAGTCGGAAGTCAAATTATTTTAATGCAGTTTTGTTTCAAAGATTAAGCGAATTCTAAAAACACCTTTATAATTGAAATGGGGCAATTTTTGACGAAGATATGGCTATTTATTTCAAGGTAGACCCTATTTAATGCTTTCCATATATTTTCTATTTATCGAATATCCCTTAATATCTTTCTTAGATGAGTCGGAAGTCAAATTATTTTAATGCAGTTTTGTTCCAAAGATCAAGTGAATTCTAAAAACACCTTTATAATTGAAATGGGGCAACATTTGACGAAGATATTGCCATTTATTTCAAGGTAGACCCTATTTAATGCTTTCCATATATTTTCTATTTATCGAAGAATATCCCTTAATGTCTTTCTTAGATGAGTCGGAAGTCAAATTATTTTAATGCAGTTTTGTTTCAAAGATCAAGTGAATTCTAAAAACACCTTTATAATTGAAATGGGGCAATTTTTGACGAAGATATGGCCATTTATTTCAAGGTAGACCCTATTTAATGCTTTCCATATATTTTCTATTTATCGAAGAATATCCCTTAATATCTTTTTTAGATGAGGCGGAAGTCAAATTATTTTAATGCAGTTTTGTTTCAAAGATTAAGCGAATTCTAAAAACACCTTTATAATTGAAGTGGAGCAATTTTTGACGAAGATATGGCCATTTATTTCAAGGTAGACCCTATTTAATGCTTTCCATAAATTTTCTATTTATCGAATATCCCTTAATATCTTTCTTAGATGAGTCGGAAGTCAAATTATTTTAATGCAGTTTTGTTCCAAAGATTGAGTGAATTCTAAAAACACCTTTATAATTGAAGTGGGGCAATTTTTGACGAAGATATGGCCATTTATTTCAAGGTAGACCCTATTTAATGCTTTCCATATATTTTCTATTTATCGAAGAATATCCCTTAATATCTTTTTTAGATGAGTCGGAAGTCAAATTATTTAAATGCAGGTTTGTTCCAAAGATCAAGTGAATTCTAAAAACACTATTATAATTGAAATGGGGCAATTTTTGACGAAGATATGGCCATTTATTTCAAGGTAGACCCTATTTAATGCTTTCCATATATTTTCTATTTATCGAAGAATATCCCTTAATATCTTTTTTAGATGAGGCGGAAGTCAAATTATTTTAATGCAGTTTTGTTTCAAAGATTAAGCGAATTCTAAAAACACCTTTATAATTGAAGTGGAGCAATTTTTGACGAAGATATGGCCATTTATTTCAAGGTAGACCCTATTTAATGCTTTCCATAAATTTTCTATTTATCGAAGAATATCCCTTAATATCTTTCTTAGATGAGTCGGAAGTCAAATTATTTTAATGCAGTTTTGTTTCAAAGATCAAGTGAATTCTAAAAACACCTTTATAATTGAAGTGGGGCAATTTTTGACGAAGATATGGCCATTTATTTCAAGGTAGACCCTATTTAATGCTTTCCATATATTTTCTATTTATCGAAGAATATCCCTTAATATCTTTTTTAGATGAGTCGGAAGTCAAATTATTTAAATGCAGTTTTGTTCCAAAGATCAAGTGAATTCTAAAAACACCTTTATAATTGAAATGGGGCAATTTTTGACGAAGATATGGCCATTTATTTCAAGGTAGACCCTATTTAATGCTTTCCATATATTTTCTATTTATCGAAGAATATCCCTTAATATCTTTCTTAGATGAGTCGGAAGTCAAATTATTTTAATGCAGTTTTCTTCCAAAGATCGAGCGAATTCTAAAAACACCTTTATAATTGAAATGGGGCAATTTTTGACGAAGATATGGCCATTTATTTCAAGGTAAACCCTATTTAATGCTTTCCATATATTTTCTATTTATCGAAGAATATCCCTTAATATCTTTCTTAGATGAGTCGCAAGTCAAATTATTTTAATGCAGTTTTGTTCCAAAGATCAAGCGAATTCTAAAAACACCTTTATAATTGAAGTGGGGCAATTTTTGACGAAGATATGGCCATTTATTTCAAGGTAGACCCTATTTAATGCTTTCCATATATTTTCTATTTATCGAAGAATATCCCTTAATATCTTTTTTAGATGAGTCGGAAGTCAAATTAGTTTAATGCAGTTTTATTTCAAAGATTAAGCGAATTCTAAAAACACCTTTATAATTGAAGTGGGGCAATTTTTGACGAAGATATGGCCATTTATTTCAAGGTAGACCCTATTTAATGCTTTCCATATATTTTCTATTTATCGAAGAATATCCCTTAATATCTTTCTTAGATGAGTCGGAAGTCAAATTATTTTAATGCAGTTTTCTTTCAAAGATCAAGTGAATTCTAAAAACACCACTATAATTGAAATGGGGCAATTTTTGACGAAGATATGGCCATTTATTTCAAGGTAGACCCTATTTAATGCTTTCCATATATTTTCTATTTATCGAAGAATATCCCTTAATATCTTTCTTAGATGAGTAGGAAGTCAAATTATTTTAATGCAGTTTTGTTTCAAAGATCAAGTGAATTCTAAAAACACCTATTATAATTGAAATGGGGCAATTTTTGACGAAGATATGGCCATTTATTTCAAGGTAGACCCTATTTAATGCTTTCCATATATTTTCTATTTATCGAAGAATATCCCTTAATATCTTTTTTAGATGAGTCGGAAGTCAAATTATTTTAATGCAGTTTTGTTTCAAAGATTAAGCGAATTCTAAAAACACCTTTATAATTGAAGTGGAGCAATTTTTGACGAAGATATGGCCATTTATTTCAAGGTAGACCCTATTTAATGCTTTCCATATATTTTCTATTTATCGAATATCCCTTAATATCTTTCTTAGATGAGTCGGAAGTCAAATTATTTTAATGCAGTTTTGTTCCAAAGATCGAGCGAATTCTAAAAACACCTTTATAATTGAAGTGGGGCAATTTTTGACGAAGATATGGCCATTTATTTCAAGGTAGACCCTATTTAATGCTTTCCATATATTTTCTATTTATCGAAGAATATCCCTTAATATCTTTTTTAGATGAGTCGGAAGTCAAATTATTTTAATGCAGTTTTGTTCCAAAGATCAAGTGAATTCTAAAAACACCTTTATAATTGAAATGGGGCAATTTTTGACGAAGATATGGCCATTTATTTCAAGGTAGACCCTATTTAATGCTTTCCATATATTTTCTATTTATCGAAGAATATCCCTTAATATCTTTCTTAGATGAGTCGGAAGTCAAATTATTTTAATGCAGTTTTGTTCCAAAGATCGAGCGAATTCTAAAAACACCTTTATAATTGAAATGGGGCAATTTTTGACGAAGATATGGCCATTTATTTCAAGGTAAACCCTATTTAATGCTTTCCATATATTTTCTATTTATCGAGGAATATCCCTTAATATCTTTCTTAGATGCGTCGCAAGTCAAATTATTTTAATGCAGTTTTGTTTCAAAGATTAAGCGAATTCTAAAAACACCTTTATAATTAAAGTGGGGCAATTTTTGACGAAGATGTGGCCATTTATTTCAAGGTAGACCCTATTTAATGCTTTCCATATATTTTCTATTTATCGAAGAATATCCCTTAATATCTTTTTTAGATGAGTCGGAAGTCAAATTATTTTAATGCAGTTTTGTTTCAAAGATTAAGCGAATTCTAAAAACACCTTTATAATTGAAGTGGAGCAATTTTTGACGAAGATATGGCCATTTATTTCAAGGTAGACCCTATTTAATGCTTTCCATATATTTTCTATTTATCGAGAATATCCCTTAATATCTTTCTTAGATGAGTCGGAAGTCAAATTATTTTAATGCAGTTTTGTTCCAAAGATCGAGCGAATTCTAAAAACACCTTTATAATTGAAGTGGGGCAATTTTTGACGAAGATATGGCCATTTATTTCAAGGTAGACCCTATTTAATGCTTTCCATATATTTTCTATTTATCGAAGAATATCCCTTAATATCTTTCTTAGATGAGTCGGAAGTCAAATTATTTTAATGCAGTTTTGTTCCAAAGATCAAGTGAATTCTAAAAACACCTTTATAATTGAAATGGGGCAATTTTTGACGAAGATATGGCCATTTATTTCAAGGTAGACCCTATTTAATGCTTTCCATATATTTTCTATTTATCGAAGAATATCCCTTAATATCTTTCTTAGATGAGTCGGAAGTCAAATTATTTTAATGCAGTTTTGTTCCAAAGATCGAGTGAATTCTAAAAACACCTTTATAATTGAAATGGGGCAATTTTTGACGAAGATATGGCCATTTATTTCAAGGTAGACCCTATTTAATGCTTTCCATATATTTTCTATTTATCGAAGAATATCCCTTAATATCTTTCTTAGATGAGTCGGAAGTCAAATTATTTTAATGCAGTTTTGTTCCAAAGATCAAGTGAATTCTAAAAACACCTTTATAATTGAAATGGGGCAATTTTTGACGAAGATATGGCCATTTATTTCAAGGTAGACCCTATTTAATGCTTTCCATATATTTTCTATTTATCGAAGAATATCCCTTAATATCTTTCTTAGATGAGTCGGAAGTCAAATTATTTTAATGCAGTTTTGTTCCAAAGATCAAGCGAATTCTAAAAACACCTTTATAATTGAAATGGGGCAATTTTTGACGAAGATATGGCCATTTATTTCAAGGTAGACCCTATTTAATGCTTTCCATATATTTTCTATTTATCGAAGAATATCCCTTAATATCTTTCTTAGATGAGTCGGAAGTCAAATTATTTTAATGCAGTTTTGTTCCAAAGATCAAGTGAATTCTAAAAACACCTTTATAATTGAAATGGGGCAATTTTTGACGAAGATATGGCCATTTATTTCAAGGTAGACCCTATTTAATGCTTTCCATATATTTTCTATTTATCGAAGAATATCCCTTAATATCTTTCTTAGATGAGTCGGAAGTCAAATTATTTTAATGCAGTTTTGTTTCAAAGATCAAGCGAATTCTAAAAACACCTTTATAATTGAAATGGGGCAATTTTTGACGAAGATATGGCCATTTATTTCAAGGTAGACCCTATTTAATGCTTTCCATATATTTTCTATTTATCGAAGAATATCCCTTAATATCTTTTTAGATGAGTCGGAAGTCAAATTATTTTAATGCAGTTTTGTTCCAAAGATCAAGTGAATTCTAAAAACACCTTTATAATTGAAATGGGGCAATTTTTGACGAAGATATGGCCATTTATTTCAAGGTAGACCCTATTTAATGCTTTCCATATATTTTCTATTTATCGAAGAATATCCCTTAATATCTTTCTTAGATGAGTCGGAAGTCAAATTATTTTAATGCAGTTTTGTTCCAAAGATCAAGTGAATTCTAAAAACACCTTTATAATTGAAATGGGGCAATTTTTGACGAAGATATGGCCATTTATTTCAAGGTAGACCCTATTTAATGCTTTCCATATATTTTCTATTTATCGAAGAATATCCCTTAATATCTTTCTTAGATGAGTCGGAAGTCAAATTATTTTAATGCAGTTTTGTTCCAAAGATCGAGTGAATTCTAAAAACACCTTTATAATTGAAATGGGGCAATTTTTGACGAAGATATGGCCATTTATTTCAAGGTAAACCCTATTTAATGCTTTCCATATATTTTCTATTTATCGAAGAATATCCCTTAATATCTTTCTTAGATGAGTCGGAAGTCAAATTATTTTAATGCAGTTTTGTTTCAAAGATCAAGCGAATTCTAAAAACACCTTTATAATTGAAGTGGGGCAATTTTTGACGAAGATATGGCCATTTATTTCAAGGTAGACCCTATTTAATGCTTTCCATATATTTTCTATTTATCGAAGAATATCCCTTAATATCTTTCTTAGATGAGTCGGAAGTCAAATTATTTTAATGCAGTTTTGTTTCAAAGATCAAGTGAATTCTAAAAACACCTTTATAATTGAAATGGAGCAATTTTTTGACGAAGATATGGCCATTTATTTCAAGGTAGACCCTATTTAATGCTTTCCATATATTTTCTATTTATCGAAGAATATCCCTTAATATCTTTCTTAGATGAGTCGGAAGTCAAATTATTTTAATGCAGTTTTGTTTCAAAGATCAAGTGAATTCTAAAAACACCATTATAATTGAAATGGGGCAATTTTTGACGAAGATATGGCCATTTATTTCAAGGTAGACCCTATTTAATGCTTTCCATATATTTTCTATTTATCGAAGAATATCCCTTAATATCTTTCTTAGATGAGTCGGAAGTCAAATTATTTTAATGCAGTTTTGTTTCAAAGATTAAGCGAATTCTAAAAACACCTTTATAATTGAAGTGGGGCAATTTTTGACGAAGATATGGCCATTTATTTCAAGGTAGACCCTATTTAATGCTTTCCATATATTTTCTATTTATCGAAGAATATCCCTTAATATCTTTTTTAGATGAGTCGGAAGTCAAATTATTTTAATGCAGTTTTGTTTCAAAGATTAAGCGAATTCTAAAAACACCTTTATAATTGAAATGGGGCAATTTTTGACGAAGATATGGCCATTTATTTCAAGGTAGACCCTATTTAATGCTTTCCATATATTTTCTATTTATCGAAGAATATCCCTTAATATCTTTCTTAGATGAGTCGGAAGTCAAATTATTTTAATGCAGTTTTGTTTCAAAGATTAAGTGAATTCTAAAAACACCTTTATAATTGAAGTGGGGCAATTTTTGACGAAGATATGGCCATTTATTTCAAGGTAGACCCTATTTAATGCTTTCCATATATTTTCTATTTATCGAAGAATATCCCTTAATATCTTTCTTAGATGAGTCGGAAGTCAAATTATTTTAATGCAGTTTTGTTTCAAAGATCAAGTGAATTCTAAAAACACCTTTATAATTGAAATGGGGCAATTTTTGACGAAGATATGGCCATTTATTTCAAGGTAGACCCTATTTAATGCTTTCCATATATTTTCTATTTATCGAAGAATATCCCTTAATATCTTTCTTAGATGAGTCGGAAGTCAAATTATTTTAATGCAGTTTTGTTCCAAAGATCGAGTGAATTCTAAAAACACCTTTATAATTGAAATGGGGCAATTTTTGACGAAGATATGGCCATTTATTTCAAGGTAGACCCTATTTAATGCTTTCCATATATTTTCTATTTATCGAAGAATATCCCTTAATATCTTTCTTAGATGAGTCGGAAGTCAAATTATTTTAATGCAGTTTTGTTTCAAAGATTAAGCGAATTCTAAAAACACCTTTATAATTGAAGTGGGGCAATTTTTGACGAAGATATGGCTATTTATTTCAAGGTAGACCCTATTTAATGCTTTCCATATATTTTCTATTTATCGAAGAATATCCCTTAATATCTTTCTTAGATGAGTCGGAAGTCAAATTATTTTAATGCACTTTTGTTCCAAAGATCAAGTGAATTCTAAAAACACCTTTATAATTGAAATGGGGCAATTTTCGACGAAGATATGGCCATTTATTTCAAGGTAGACCCTATTTAATGCTTTCCATATATTTTCTATTTATCGAAGAATATCCCTTAATATCTTTCTTAGATGAGTCGGAAGTCAAATTATTTTAATGCAGTTTTGTTCCAAAGATCAAGTGAATTCTAAAAACACCTTTATAATTGAAATGGGGCAATTTTTGACGAAGATATGGCCATTTATTTCAAGGTAGACCCTATTTAATGCTTTCCATATATTTTCTATTTATCGAAGAATATCCCTTAATATCTTTCTTAGATGAGTCGGAAGTCAAATTATTTTAATGCAGTTTTGTTCCAAAGATTGAGCGAATTCTAAAAACACCTTTATAATTGAAATGGGGCAATTTTTGACAAAGATATGGCCACTTATTTCAAGGTAGACCCTACTTAATACTTTCCATTTATTTTCTATTTATCGAAGAATATCCCTTAATACCTTTCTTAGATGAGTCGGAAGTCAAATTATTTTATTGCAGTTTTATTTCAAAGATCGAGCGAATTCTAAAAACACCTTTATAATTGAAATGGGGCAATTTTTGACGAAGATATGGCCATTTATTTCAAGGTAAACCCTATTCAATGCTTTCCATATATTTTCTATTTATCGAAGAATATCCCTTAATATCTTTCTTAGATGAGTCGGAAGTCAAATTATTTTAATGCAGTTTTGTTTCAAAGATCGAGTGAATTCTAAAAACACCATTATAATTGAAATGGGGCAATTTTTGACGAAGATATGGCCATTTATTTCAAGGTAGACCCTATTTAATGCTTTCCATATATTTTCTATTTATCAACGAATATCCCTTAATATCTTTCTTAGATGAGTCGCAAGTCAAATTATTTTAATGCAGTTTTGTTCCAAAGATCAAGTGAATTCTAAAAACACCTTTATAATTGAAATGGGGCAATTTTTGACGAAGATATGGTCATTTATTTCAAGGTAGACCCTATTTAATGCTTTCCATATATTTTCTATTTATCGGGAATATCCCTTTAATATCTTTCTTAGATGAGTCGAAGTCAAATTATTTTAATGCAGTTTTGTTTCAAAGATCAAGTGAATTCTTAAAACACCATTATAATTGAAATGGAGCAATTTTTGACGAAGATATGGCCATTTATTTCAAGGTAGACCCTATTTAATGCTTTCCATATATTTTCTATTTATCGAAGAATA
>NW_025063518.1:0-4117 GCF_018153295.1 Drosophila grimshawi
GAAGATACATCCGTTTGAATTTGGAAACTCAAACTTAAAACGTCAATTTCTCGAATTGACTTCAAGACTACATATTTTCAGCTTTTGATCTTGAGTCAAAATATATAAAAAGGGCTTCATAATGTTGAAAGAAATTCTAACTTCTGACAATTATTGGCGAAGATACATCCGTTTTGAATTTGAAACAGAAACTTAAAACGTCAATTTCTCGAAATGACTTCGAGACTACATATTTTCAGCTTTTGATGCAGAATCAAAATATATAAAACGGCCTTCATAATGTTGAAAGAAATTCTAACTTTTGACAATTATTGGCAAAGATACATCCGTTTGAATTTGGAAACAAGGAAACTTAAAACGTCAATTTCTCGAAATGACTTCGCGACTACATATTTTCAGCTTTTGATGCCGAGTCAAAATATATAAAAAGGGCTTCATAATGTTGAAAGAAATTTAAACGTCTTGAACAATTTTGGCGAAGATACATCCGTTTGAATTTGGGAAAAGAAACTTCTTAAACGCCAATTTCTCGGAAATGACTTGGAGACTACATATTTTCAGGTTTGATGCCGAATCAAATATATAAAAAGGGCTTCATAATGTTGAAAGAAATTCTAACTTCTGACAATTATTATGAAGACCACATCCGTTTGAATTTGGAAACAGAAACTTAAAACGTCAATTTCTCGAAATGACTTCGAGACTACATATTTTCAGCTTTGATGCAGAATCAAAATATATAAAAAAGAGGGCTTCATAATGTTGAAAGAAATTCTAACTTTTGACAATTATTGGCGAAGATACATCCGTTTGAATTTGGAAACCGAAACTTAAAACGTCAATTTCTCGAAATGATTCCGCGACTACATATTTTCAGCTTTTGATGCAGAATCAAAATATATAAAAAGGGCTTCATAATGTTGAAAGAAATTCTAACTTCTGACAATTATTGGCGAAGATACATCCGTTTGAATTTGGGAAAATAGCAAACATAAGAAACTTAAAACGTCAATTTCTAGAAATGACTTCGAGACTACAGATTTTCAGGTTTGATGCCGAAGTCAAAATATATAAAATGGGCTTCGTAATGTTGACAGAAATTCTAACTTCTGACAATTATTGGCGAAGATACTTCCGTTTGAATTTGGAAAAAGAAACTTAAAACGCCAATTTCTCGCATTGACTTCGAGACTACATATTTTCAGCTTTTGATGCCGAATCAAAATATATAAAAAGGGGCCTCATAATGTTGATAGAAATTCTAACTTCTGACAATTATTGGCGAAGATACATCCGTTTGAATTTGGGAACCAGCAACTTAAAACGTCAATTTCTCGAAATGACTTCGCGACTACATATTTTCAGCTTTTGATGCAGAAGTCAAAATATATAAAGAGCTGATAATGTATTGAAAGAAATTCGCAGCCCTGACGGTCGTCGGCGAACCATCAGTTTTTTGAGCGGAAAAAAGCTTAAACGCCAATAGCTCGAAATGACTTCGAGACTACGTTTTTAAACGTCGATGCAAGTCAAAATATATAAAGGGCTTCATAATGTTGAAAGAAATTCAAATACTGACAATTATTGGCGAAGATACATCCGTTTGAATTTGGAAACAGAAACTTAAACGTCAATTTCTCGAAATGACTTCGCGACTACATATTTTCAGCTTTTGATGCAGGAGTCTAAATATATCGAAATGGCTTCATAATGTTGAAAGAAATTCTGACTTCTGACAATTATTCCAGAAGATACATCCGTTTGAATTTGGAAACAGAAACTTAAAACGTCAATTTCTCGAAATGACTTCGGACTACATATTTTCAGCTTTTGATGCAGAATCAAAATATATAAAAGGGCTTCATAATGTTGAAAGAAATTCTAACTTCTGACAATTATTGGCGAAAGATACATCCGTTCCGAATTTGGAAACCGGGAAACTTAAAACGTCAATTTCTCGAAATGATTTCGCGACTACATATTTTCAGCTTTTGATGCAGAGTCAAAATATATAAAAAGGGCTTCATAATGTTGGAAGAAATTCTGACTTCTGACAATTATTGGCGAAGATACATCCGTTTGAATTTGGGAAAATAAACTTAAAACGCCAATATCTCGAAATGACTTCGAGACTACATATTTTCAGCTTTTGATGCCGAATCAAAATATATAAAGGGGTTCATAATGTTGAAGAAATTCTAACTTCTGACAATTATTGGCGAAGATACATCCGTTTGAATTTGGAAACAGAAACTTAAAACGTCAATTTCTCGAAATGACTTCGAGACTACATAGTTTCAGCTTTTGATGCAGAGTCAAAATATATAAAAAGGGCTTCATAATGTTGAAAGAAATTCTGACTTCTGACAATTATTGGCGAAGATACATCCGTTTGAATTTGGAAACACAGACTTAAAACGTCGATTTCTCGAAATGACTTCGAGACTTCACATATTTTCAGCTTTTGATGCAGAATCAAAATATATAAAAAGGAGCTTCATAATGTTGAAAGAAATTCTAACTTCTGACAATTGTTGACGAAGATACATCCGTTTGAATTTGGAAACAGAAGCTTAAAACGTCAATTTCTCCAAATGACTTCGAGACTACATATTTTCAGCTTTTGATGCAGAATCAAAGGATATAAAACGGGCTTCATAATGTTGAAAGAAATTCTAACTTCTGACAATTATTGGCGAAGATACATCCACTTTGAATTTGGAAACCGAAACTTAAAACGTCAATTTCTCGAAATGACTTCGCGACTACATATTTTTCAGCTTTTGATGCCGAGTCAAAATATATAAAGAGGCTTCATAATGTTGAAAAGAAAGAAATTCTGACTTCTGACATTATGGCGAAGATACATCCGTTTGAATTTGGGAAAATAAACTTAAAACGCCAATATCTCGAAATGACTTCGAGACTACATATTTTCAGGTTTTGATGCCGAGTCAAAATATATAAAAAGGGTTCATAATGTTATTGAAGAAATTCAAACTTCTGACAATTATTGGCGAAGATACATCCGTTTGAATTTGGAAACAGAAACTTAAAACGTCAATTTCTCGAAATGACTTCGCGACTACATATTTACAGCTTTTGATGCAGAGTCAAAATATATAAAATGGGCTTCATAATGTTGAAAGTAATTCTGACTTCTGACAATTATTGGCGAAAGATACATCCGTTTGAATTTGGAAACATAAACTTGAAACGTCGATTTCTCGAAATGACTTCAAGACTACATATTTTCAGCTTTTGATGCAGAGTCAAAATATAAAAAGGGCTTCATAATGTTGAAAGAAATTCTAACTTCTGACAATTATTGGCGAAGATACATCCGTTTGAATTTGGAAACATAAACTTAAAACGTCAATATCTCGAAATGACTTCGAGGACTACATAATTTCAGCTTTTGAAGCAGAGTCCAAAATATATAAAAAGGGCTTCATAATGTTGAAAGGAATTCTAACTGCTGACAATTTTGGCGAAGATACATCCGTTTGAATTTGGAAACAGAAACTTAAAACGTCAATTTCTCGAAATGACTTCGCGACTACATATTTTCAGCTTTTGATGCAGAATCAAAATATATAAAAAGGGCTTCATAATGTTGAAAGAAATTCTAACTGCAGACAATTATTGGCGAAGATACATCCATTTGAATTTGGAAACCGAAACTTAAAATGTCAATTTCTCGAAATGACTTCGCGACTACATATTTTCAGCTTTTGATGCCGAGTCAAAATATATAAAAAAGGGCTTCATAATGTTGAAAGAATTCTGACTTCTGACAATTATTGGCGAAGATCCATCCGTTTGAATTTGGAAACCGAAACTTAAAACGTCAATTTCTCGAAATGACTTCGCGACTACATATTTTTCAGCGTTTTGATGCCGAGTCAAAATATATAAAAAGGGCTTCATAATGTTGAAAGAAATTCTGACTTCTGACAATTATTGGCGAAAGATACATCCGTTTGAATTTGGGAAAATAAACTTAAAACGCCAATATCTCAGAAATGACTTCGAGACTACATATTTTCAGGTTTTGATGCTGAGTCAAAATATATAAAAAAGAAGCTTCATAATGTTGAAAGAAATTCAAACTTCT
>NW_025063519.1:0-12835 GCF_018153295.1 Drosophila grimshawi
ATTGACGAAGATACATCCGTTTGAATTTGGAAACAGAAACTTAAAACGTCAATTTCTCGAAATGACTTCGAGACTACATATTTTCAGCTTTTGATGCATAGTCAAAATATATAAAAAGGGCTTCATAATGTTGAAAGACATTCTAACTTCTGACAATTATTGGCGAAAATACATCCGTTTGAATTTGGAAACAGAAACTTAAAACGTCAATTTCTCGAAATGACTTCGAGACTACATATTTTCAGCTTTTGATGCAGAGTCAAAATATATAAAAAGGGCTTCATAATGTTGAAAGAAATTCTAACTTCTGACAATAATTGGCGGAGATACATCCGTTTGAATTTGGAAACAGAAACTTAAAACGTCCATTTCTCGAAATGACTTCGAGACTACATATTTTCAGCTTTTGAAGCAGAGTCAAAATATATAAAAAGGGCTTCATAATGTTGAAAGAAATTCTAACTTCTGACAATTATTGGCGAAGATACATCCGTTTGAATTTGGAAACAGAAACTTAAAACGTCAATTTCTCGAAATGACTTCGAGACTACATATTTTCAGCTTTTGATGCATAGTCAAAATATATAAAAATGGCTTCATAATGTTGAAAGAAATTCTAACTTCTGACAATTATTGGCGAAGATACATCCGTTTGAATTTGGAAACAGAAACTTAAAACGTCAATTTCTCGAAATGACTTCGAGACTACATATTTTCAGCTTTTGATGCAGAGTCAAAATATATAAAAAGGGCTTCATAATGTTGAAAGAAATTCTAACTTCTGACAATTATTGGCGAAGATACATCCGTTTGAATTTGGAAACAGAAACTTAAAACGTCAATTTCTCGAAATGACTTCGAGACTACATATTTTCAGCTTTTGATGCAGAATCAAAATATATAAAAAGGGCTTCATAATGTTGAAAGAAATTCTCACTTCTGACAATTATTGACGAAGATACATCCGTTTGAATTTGGAAACAGAAACTTAAAACGTCAATTTCGCGAAATGACTTCGAGACTACATATTTTCAGCTTTTGATGCAGAATCAAAATATATAAAAAGGGCTTCATAATATTGAAAGAAATTCTAACTTCTGACAATAATTGGCGAAGATATATCCGTTTGAATTTGGAAACAGAAACTTAAAACGTCAATTTCTCGAAATGACTTCGAGACTACATATTTTCAGCTTTTGATGCAGAGTCAAAATATATAAAAAGGGCTTCATAATGTTGAAAGAAATTCTAACTTCTGACAATTATTGGCGAAGATACATCCGTTTGAATTTGGAAACAGAAACTTAAAACGTCAATTTCTCGAAATGACTTCGAGACTACATATTTTCAGCTTTTGATGCATAGTCAAAATAGATAAAAATGGCTTCATAATGTTGAAAGAAATTCTAACTTCTGACAATTATTGGCGAAGATACATCCGTTTGAATTTGGAAACAGAAACTTACAACGTCAATTTCTCGAAATGACTTCGAGACTACATATTTTCAGCTTTTGATGCATAGTCAAAATATATAAAAAGGGCTTCATAATGTTGAAAGAAATTCGAACTTCTGACAATTATTGGCGAAGATACATCCGTTTGAATTTGGAAACAGAAACTTAAAACGTCAATTTCTCGAAATGACTTCGAGACTACATATTTTCAGCTTTTGATGCATAGTCAAAATATATAAAAAGGGCTTCATAATGTTGAAAGAAATTCTAACTTCTGACAATTATTGGCGAAGATACATCCGTTTGAATTTGGAAACAGAAACTTAAAACGTCAATTTCTCGAAATGACTTCGAGACTACATATTTTCAGCTTTTGAAGCTGAGTCAAAATATATAAAAAGGGCTTCATAATGTTGAAAGAAATTCTGACGTCTGCCAATTATTGGCGAAGATACATCCGTTTGAATTTGGAAACCGAAACTTAAAACGTCAATTTCTCGAAATGACTTCGAGACTACATATTTTCAGCTTTTGATGCAGAGTCAAAATATATAAAAAGGGCTTCATAATGTTGAAAAAAATTCTAACTTCTGACAATTATTGGCGAAGATACATCCGTTTGAATTTGGAAACAGAAACTTAAAACGTCAATTTCTCGAAATGACTTCGAGACTACATATTTTCAGCTTTTGATGCAGAATCAAAATATATAAAAAGGGCTTCATAATGTTGAAAGAAATTCTGACGTCTGCCAATTATTGGCGAAGATACATTCGTATGAATTTGGGAAAAGAAACTTAAACCCCCAATATCTCGAAATGACTTCGAGACTACATATTTTCAGCTTTTGATGCAAAGTCAAAATATTTAAAAAGGGCTTCATAATGTTGGAAGAAATTCTAACTTCTGACAATTATTGGCGAAGATACATCCATTTGAATTTGGAAACCGAAACTTAAAACGTCAATTTCTCGAAATGACTTCGAGACTACATATTTTCAGCTTTTGATGCATAGTCAAAATATATAAAAAGGGCTTCATAATGTTGAAAGAAATTCTAACTTCTGACAATTATTGGCGAAGATACATCCATTTGAATTTGGAAACAGAAACTTAAAACGTCAATTTCTCGAAATGACTTCGAGACTACATATTTTCAGCTTTTGAAGCAGAGTCAAAATATATAAAAAGGGCTTCATAATGTTGAAAGAAATTCTAACTTCTGACAATTATTGGCGAAGATACATCCGTTTGAATTTGGAAACCGAAACTTAAAACGTCAATTTCTCGAAATGACTTCGAGACTACATATTTTCAGCTTTTGATGCAGAGTCAAAATATATAAAAAGGGCTTCATAATGTTGAAAAAAATTCTCACTTCTGACAATTATTGGCGAAGATACATCCGTTTGAATTTGGAAACAGAAACTTAAAACGTCAATTTCTCGAAATGACTTCGAGACTACATATTTTCAGCTTTTGATGCAGAGTCAAAATATATAAAAAGGGCTTCATAATGTTGAAAGAAATTCTAACTTCTGACAATTATTGGGCGAAGATACATCCGTTTTGAATTTGGAAACAGAAACTTAAAACGTCAATTTCTCGAAATGACTTCCAGACTACATATTTTTTAGCTTTTGAAGCAGAGTCAAAATATATAAAAATGGCTTCCGTAATGTTGAAAGAAATTTCTAACTTCTGACAATTATTGGCGAAGATACATCCGTTTGAATTTGGAAACAGAAACTTAAAACGTCAATTTCTCGAAATGACTTCGAGACTACATATTTTTTAGCTTTTGAAGCAGATTCAAAATATATAAAAAGGGCTTCATAATGTGAAAGGAATTCCTACTTCTGACAATTTTTGGGCGAAGATACATCCGTTTGAATTTGGAAACAGAAACTTAAAACGTCAATTTCTCGAAATGACTTCTAGACTACATATTTTCAGCTTTTGGTGCAGAATCAAAATATATAAAAAGGGCTTCATAATGTTGAAAGAAATTCTAACTTCTGACAATTATTGGCGAAGATACATCCGTTTGAATTTGGAAACAGAAACTTAAAACGTAAATTTCTCGAAATGACTTCGAGACTACATATTTTCAGCTTTTGATGCAGAGTCAAAATATATAAAAAGGGCTTCATAATGTTGAAAGAAATTCTAACTTCTGACAATTATTGGCGAAGATACATCCGTTTGAATTTGGAAACAGAAACTTAAAACGTCAATTTCTCGAAATGACTTCGAGACTACATATTTTCAGCTTTTGATGCAGAGTCAAAATATATAAAAAGGGCTTCATAATGTTGAAAGAAATTCTAACTTCTGACAATTATTGGCGAAGATACATCCGTTTGAATTTGGAAACAGAAACTTAAAACGTTAATTTCTCGAAATGACTTCGAGACTACATATTTTCAGCTTTTGATGCAGAGTCAAAATATATAAAAAGGGCTTCATAATGTTGAAAGAAATTCTAACTTCTGACAATTATTGGCGAAGATACATCCGTTTGAATTTGGAAACCGAAACTTGAAACGTCTATTTCTCGAAATGACTTCGCGACTACATATTTTCAGCTTTTGATGCAGAGTCAAAATATATAAAAAGGGCTTCATAATGTTGAAAGAAATTCTAACTTCTGACAATTATTGGCGAAGGTACATCCGTTTGAATTTGGAAACAGAAACTTAAAACGTCAATTTCTCGAAATGACTTCGAGACTACATATTTTCAGCTTTTGATGCAGAGTCAAAATATATAAAAAGGGCTTCATAATGTTGAAAGAAATTCTGACTTCTGCCAATTATTGGCGAAGATACATCCGTTTGAATTTGGAAACCGAAACTTAAAACGTCAATTTCTCGAAATGACTTCGAGACTACATATTTTCAGCTTTTGATGCAGAGTCAAAATATATAAAAAGGGCTTCATAATGTTGAAAGAAATTCTAACTTCTGACAATTATTGGCGAAGATACATCCGTTTGAATTTGGAAACAGAAACTTAAAACGTCTATTTCTCGAAATGACTTCGAGACTACATATTTTCAGCTTTTGATGCAGAGTCAAAATATATAAGAAGGGCTTCATAATGTTGAAAGAAATTCTAACTTCTGACAATTATTGGCGAAGATACATCCGTTTGAATTTGGAAACAGAAACTTAAAACGTCAATTTCTCGAAATGACTTCGAGACTACATATTTTCAGCTTTTGATGCAGAATTCAAAATAATAAAAAGGGCTTCATAATGTTGAAAGGAAATTCTAACTCTGACAATATTGGCGGAAGATACATCCCGTTTGAATTTGGAAACAGAAACTTAAAACGTCAATTTCTCGAAATGACTTCGAGACTACATATTTTCAGCTTTTGGTGCAGGGTCAAAATATATAAAAAGGGCTTCATAATGTTGAAAGAAATTCTAACTTCTGACAATTATTGGCGAAGATACATCCGTTTGAATTTGGAAACAGAAACTTAAAACGTCAATTTCTCGAAATGACTTCGAGACTACATATTTTCAGCTTTTGATGCAGAATCAAAATATATAAAAAGGGCTTCATAATGTTGAAAGAAATTCTAACTTCTGACAATTATTGGCGAAGATACATCCGTTTGAATTTGGAAACAGAAACTTAAAACGTCAATTTCTCGAAATGACTTCGAGACTACATATTTTCAGCTTTTGATGCAGAGTCAAAATATATAAGAAGGGCTTCATAATGTTGAAAGAAACTCTAACTTCTGACAATTATTGGCGAAGATACATCCATTTGAATTTGGAGACAGAAACTTAAAACGTCAATTTCTCGAAATGACTTCGAGACTACATATTTTCAGCTTTTGATGCAGAGTCAAAATATATAAAAAGGGCTTCATAATGTTGAAAGAAATTCTAACTTCTGACAATTATTGGCGAAGATACATTCGTTTGAATTTGGAAACAGAAACTTAAAACGTCAATTTCTCGAAATGACTTCGAGACTACATAGTTTCAGCTTTTGATGCAGGGTCAAAATATATAAAAAGGGCTTCATAATGTTGAAAGAAATTCTAACTTCTGACAATTATTGGCGAAGATACATCCGTTTGAATTTGGAAACCGAAACTTGAAACGTCTATTTCTCGAAATGACTTCGAGACTACATATTTTCAGCTTTTGATGCAGAATCAAAATATATAAAATGGGCTTCATAATGTTGAAAGAAATTCTAACTTCTGACAATTATTGGCGAAGATACATCCGTTTGAATTTGGAAACAGAAACTTAAAACGTCAATTTCTCGAAATGACTTCGAGACTACATATTTTCAGCTTTTGATGCATAGTCAAAATATATAAAAAGGGCTTCATAATGTTGAAAGAAATTCTAACTTCTGACAATTATTGGCGAAGATACATCCGTTTGAATTTGGAAACAGAAACTTAAAACGTCAATTTCTCGAAATGACTTCGAGACTACATATTTTCAGCTTTTGATGCAGGGTCAAAATATATAAAAAGGGCTTCATAATGTTGAAAGAAATTCTAACTGCTGACAATTATTGGCGAAGATACATCCGTTTGAATTTGGAAACCGAAACTTAAAACGTCAATTTCTCGAAACGACTTCGAGACTACATATTTTCAGCTTATGATGCAGAGTCAAAATATATAAAAAGGGCTTCATAATGTTGAAAGAAATTCTAACTTCTGACAATTATTGGCGAAGATACATTCGTTTAAATTTGGAAACAGAAACTTAAAACGTCAATTTCTCGAAATGACTTCGAGACTACATATTTTCAGCTTTTGATGCAGAGTCAAAATATATAAAAAGGGCTTCATAATGTTGAAAGAAATTCTAACTTCTGACAATTATTGGCGAAGATACATCCGTTTGAATTTGGAAACAGAAACTTAAAACGTCAATTTCTCGAAATGACTTTGAGACTACATATTTTCAGCTTTTGATGCAGAGTCAAAATATATAAAAAGGGCTTCATAATGTTGAAAGAAATTCTTACTTCTGACAATTATTGGCGAAGATACATCCGTTTGAATTTGGAAACAGAAACTTAAAACGTCGATTTCTCGAAATGACGTCGAGACTACATATTTTCAGCTTTTGATGCAGAATCAAAATATATAAAAAGGGCTTCATAATAATGAAAGAAATTCTAACTTTCGACAATTATTGGCGAAGAACCGTTTGAATTTGGAAACAGATACTTAAAACGTCCATTTCTCGAAATGACTTCGAGACTACATATGTTCAGCTTTTGATGCAGAATCAAAATATATAAAAAGGGCTTCATAATGTTGAAAGAAATTCTAACTTCTGACAATTATTGGCGAAGATACATCCGTTTGAATTTGGAAACAGAAACTTAAAACGTCAATTTCTCGAAATGACTTCGAGCCTACATATTTTCAGCTTTTGAAGCAGAGTCAAAATATATAAAAAGGGCTTCATAATGTTGAAAGAAATTCTAACTTCTGACAATTATTGGCGAAGATACATCCGTTTGAATTTGGAAACAGAAACTTAAAACGTCAATTTCTCGAAATGACTTCGAGACTACATATTTTCAGCTTTTGATGCAGAATCAAAATATATAAAAAGGGCCTCATAATGTTGAAAGAAATTCTAACTTCTGACAATTATTGGCGAAGATACATCCGTTTGAATTTGGGAACAGAAACTTAAAGCGTCAATTTCTCGAAATGACTTCGAGACTACATATTTTCAGCTTTTGATGCAGAATCAAAATATATAAAAAGGGCTTCATAATGTTGAAAGAAATTCTAACTTCTGACAATTATTGGCGAAGATACATCCGTTTGAATTTGGAAACAGAAACTTAAAACGTCAATTTCTCGAAATGACTTCGAGACTACATATTTTCAGCTTTTGATGCAGAGTCAAAAATATATAAAAATGGCCTCATAATGTTGAAAGAAATTCTAACTTCTGACAATTATTGGCGAAGATACATCCGTTTGAATTTGGGAACAGAAATTTAAAGCGTCAATTTCTCGAAATGACTTCGACACTACATATTTTCAGCTTTCGATGCAGAATCAAAATATATAAAAAGGGCTTCATAATGTTGAAAGAAATTCTAACTTCTGACAATTATTGGCGAAGATACATCCGTTTGAATTTGGAAACAGAAACTTAAAACGCCAATTTCTCGAAATGACTTCGAGACTACATATTTTCAGCTTTTGATGCAAAGTCAAAATATATAAAAAGGGCTTCATAATGTTGAAAGAAATTCTAACTTCTGCCAATTATTGGCGAAGATACATCCGTTTGAATTTGGAAACAGAAACTTAAAACGTCAATTTCTCGAAATGACTTCGAGACTAAATATTTTCAGCTTTTGATGCAGAATCAAAATATATAAAAAGGGCTTCATAATGTTGAAAGAAATTCTAATTTTCGACAATTATTGGCGAAGATACATCCGTTTGAATTTGGAAACAGAAACTTAAAACGTCCATTTCTCGAAATGACTTCGAGACTACATATGTTCAGCTTTTGATGCAGAGTCAAAATATATAAAAAGGGCTTCATAATGTTGAAAGAAATTCTAACTTCTGACAATTATTGGCGAAGATACATCCGTTTGAATTTGGAAACAGAAACTTAAAACGTCAATTTCTCGAAATGACTTCGAGACTACATATTTTCAGCTTTTGATGCAGAGTCAAAATATATAAAAAGGGCCTCATAATGTTGAAAGAAATTCTAACTTCTGACAATTATTGGCGAAGATACATCCGTTTGAATTTGGAAATAGAAACTTAAAACGTCAATTTCTCGAAATGACTTCGAGACTACATATTTTCAGCTTTTGATGCAGAGTCAAAATATATAAAAAGGGCTTCATAATGTTGAAAGAAATTCTAACTTCTGACAATTATTGGCGAAGATACATCCGTTTGAATTTGGAAACAGAAACTTAAAACGTCAATTTCTCGAAATGACTTCGAGACTACATATTTTCAGCTTTTGATGCAGAATCAAAATATATAAAAAGGGCTTCATAGTGTTGAAAGAAATTCTAACTTCTGACAATTATTGGCGAAGATACATCCGTTTGAATTTGGAAACAGAAACTTAAAACGTCAATTTCTCGAAATGACTTCGAGACTACATATTTTCAGCTTTTGATGCAGAGTCAAAATATATAAAAAGGGCTTCATAATGTTGAAAGAAATTCTAACTTCTGACAATTATTGGCGAAGATACATCCGTTTGAATTTGGAAACAGAAACTTAAAACGTCAATTTCTCGAAATGACTTCGAGACTACATATTTTCAGCTTTTGATGCAGAATCAAAATATATAAAAAGGGCTTCATAATGTTGAAAAAAATTCTAACTTCTGACAATTATTGGCGAAGATACATCCGTTTGAATTTGGAAACAGAAACTTAAAACGTCAATTTCTCGAAATGACTTCGCGACTACATATTTTCAGCTTTTGATGCAGAATCAAAATATATAAAAAAGGGCTTCATAATGTTGAAAGAAATTCTAACTTCTGACAATTATTGGCGAAGATACATCCGTTTGAATTTGGAAACAGAAACTTAAGACGTCAATTTCTCGAAATGACTTCGAGACTACATATTTTCAGCTTTTGATGCAGAATCAAAATATATAAAAAGGGCCTCATAATGTAGAAAGAAATTCTAACTTCTGACAATTATTGGCGAAGATACATCCGTTTGAATTTGGAAACAGAATCTTAAAACGTCAATTTCTCGAAATGACTTCGAGACTACATATTTTCAGCTTTTGATGCAGAATCAAAATATATGAAAAGGGCTTCATAATGTTGAAAGAAATTCTAACTTCTGACAATTATTGGCGAAGATACATCCGTTTGAATTTGGAAACAGAATCTTAAAACGTCAATTTCTCGAAATGACTTCGAGACTACATATTTTCAGCTTTTGATGCAGAATCAAAATATATAAAAAGGGCTTCATAATGTTGAAAGAAATTCTAACTTCTGACAATTATTGGCGAAGATACATCCGTTTGAATTTGGAAACAGAAACTTAAAACGTCAATTTCTCGAAATGACTTCGAGACTACATATTTTCAGCTTTTGATGCAGAGTCAAAATATATAAAAAGGGCTTCATAATGTTGAAAGAAATTCTAACTTCTGACAATTATTGGCGAAGATACATCCGTTTGAATTTGGAAACAGAAACTTAAAACGTCAATTTCTCGAAATGACTTCGAGACTACATATTTTCAGCTTTTGATGCAGAATCAAAATATATAAAAAGGGCTTCATAATGTTGAAAAAAATTCTAACTTCTGACAATTATTGGCGAAGATACATCCGTTTGAATTTGGAAACAGAAACTTAAAACGTCAATTTCTCGAAATGACTTCGCGACTACATATTTTCAGCTTTTGATGCAGAATCAAAATATATAAAAAAGGGCTTCATAATGTTGAAAGAAATTCTAACTTCTGACAATTATTGGCGAAGATACATCCGTTTGAATTTGGAAACAGAAACTTAAGACGTCAATTTCTCGAAATGACTTCGAGACTACATATTTTCAGCTTTTGATGCAGAATCAAAATATATAAAAAGGGCCTCATAATGTAGAAAGAAATTCTAACTTCTGACAATTATTGGCGAAGATACATCCGTTTGAATTTGGAAACAGAATCTTAAAACGTCAATTTCTCGAAATGACTTCGAGACTACATATTTTCAGCTTTTGATGCAGAATCAAAATATATGAAAAGGGCTTCATAATGTTGAAAGAAATTCTAACTTCTGACAATTATTGGCGAAGATACATCCGTTTGAATTTGGAAACAGAATCTTAAAACGTCAATTTCTCGAAATGACTTCGAGACTACATATTTTCAGCTTTTGATGCAGAATCAAAATATATAAAAAGGGCTTCATAATGTTGAAAGAAATTCTAACTTCTGACAATTATTGGCGAAGATACATCCGTTTGAATTTGGAAACAGAAACTTAAAACGTCAATTTCTCGAATTGACTTTGAGACTACATATTTTCAGCTTTTGATGCAGAGTCAAAATATATAAAAAGGGCTTCATAATGTTGAAAGAAATTCTATTTTCTGACAATTATTGGCGAAGATACATCCGTTTGAATTTGGAAACAGAAACTTAAAACGTCAATTTCTCGAAATGACTTCGAGACTACATATTTTCAGCTTTTGATGCAGAGTCAAAATATATAAAAAGGGCTTCATAATGTTGAAAGAAATTCTAACTTCTGACAATTATTGGCGAAGATACATCCGTTTGAATTTGGGAACAGAAACTTAAAACGTCAATTTCTCGAAATGACTTCGAGACTACATATTTTCAGCTTTTGATGCAGAATCAAAATATATAAAAAGGGCTTCATAATGTTGAAAGAAATTCTAACTTCTGACAATTATTGGCGAAGATACATCCGTTTGAATTTGGAAACAGAATCTTAAAACGTCAATTTCTCGAAATGACTTCGAGACTACATATTTTCAGCTTTTGATGCAGAATCAAAATATATGAAAAGGGCTTCATAATGTTGAAAGAAATTCTAACTTCTGACAATTATTGGCGAAGATACATCCGTTTGAATTTGGAAACAGGAACTTAAAATGTCAATTTCTCGAAATGACTTCGAGACTACATATTTTCAGCTTTTGATGCAGAGTCAAAATATATAAAAAGGGCTTCATAATGTTGAAAAAAATTCTAACTTCTGACAATTATTGGCGAAGATACATCCGTTTGAATTTGGAAACAGAAGCTTAAAACGTCAATTTCTCGAAATGACTTCGAGACTACATATTTTCAGCTTTTGATGCAAAGTCAAAATATATAAAAAGGGCTTCATAATGTTGAAAGAAATTCTAGCTTCTGACAATTATTGGCGAAAATACATCCGTTTGAATTTGGAAACACAAACTTAAAACGTCAATTTCTCGAAATGACTTCGAGACTACATATTTTCAGCTTTTGATGCAGAATCAAAATATATAAAAAGGGCTTCATAATGTTGAAAGAAATTCTAACTTCTGACAATTATTGGCGAAGATATATCCGTTTGAATTTGGAAACAGAAACTTAAAACGTCAATTTCTCGAAATGACTTCGAGACTACATATTTTCAGCTTTTGATGCACAGTCAAAATATATAAAAAGGGCTTCATAATGTTGAAAGAAATTCTAACTTCTGACAATTATTGGCGAAGATACATCCGTTTGAATTTGGAAACAGAAACTTAAAACGTAAATTTCTCGAAATGACTTCGAGACTACATATTTTCAGCTTTTGAAGCAGAGTCAAAATATATAAAAAGGGCTTCATAATGTTGAAAGAAATTCTAGCTTCAGACAATTATTGGCGAAGATACATCCGTTTGAATTTGGAAACAGAAACTTAAAACGTCAATTTCTCGAAATGACTTCGAGACTACATATTTTCAGCTTTTGATGCAGAATCAAAATATATAAAAAGGGCTTCATAATGTTGAAAGAAATTCTAACTTCTGACAATTATTGGCGAAGATACATCCGTTTGAATTTGGAAACAGGAACTTAAAATGTCAATTTCTCGAAATGACTTCGAGACTACATACTTTTCAGCTTTTGATGCAGAGTCAAAATTTATAAAAAGGGCTTCATAATGTTGAAAAAAATTCTAACTTCTGACAATTATTGGCGAAGATACATCCGTTTGAATTTGGAAACAGAAGCTTAAAACGTCAATTTCTCGAAATGACTTCGAGACTACATATTTTCAGCTTTTGATGCAGAATCAAAATATATAAAAAGGGCTTCATAATGTTGAAAGAAATTCTAACTTCTGACAATTATTGGCGAAGATACATCCGTTTGAATTTGGAAACAGAAACTTAAAACGTCCATTTCTCGAAATGACTTCTAGACTACATATTTTCAGCTTTTGATGCAGAGTCAAAATATATAAAAAGGACTTCATAATGTTGAAAGAAATTCTAACTTCTGACAATTATTGGCGAAGATACATCCGTTTGAATTTGGAAACAGAAACTTAAAACGTCAATTTCTCGAAATGACTTCGAGACTACATATTTTCAGCTTTTGAAGCAGAGTCAAAATATATAAAAAGGGCTTCATAATGTTGAAAGAAATTCTAGCTTCAGACAATTATTGGCGAAGATACATCCGTTTGAATTTGGAAACAGAAACTTAAAACGTCAATTTCTCGAAATGACTTCGAGACTACATATTTTCAGCTTTTGATGCAGAATCAAAATATATAAAAAGGGCTTCATAATGTTGAAAGAAATTCTAACTTCTGACAATTATTGGCGAAGATACATCCGTTTGAATTTGG
>NW_025063520.1:0-33673 GCF_018153295.1 Drosophila grimshawi
GCAATTTTTGACGAAGATATGGTCATTTATTTCAAGGTAGACCCTATTTAATGCTTTCAATATATTTTCTATTTATCGAATGTCCCTTAATATCTTTCTTAGATTAGTCGAAAGTCAAATTATTTTAATGCAGTTTTGTTTCAAAGATCGAGTGAATTCTAAAAACACCTTTATAATTGAAATGGGGCAATTTTTGACGAAGATATGGCCATTTATTTCAAGGTAGACCCTATTTAATGCTTTCCATATATTTTCTATTTATCGAAGAATATCCCTTAATATCTTTCTTAGATGAGTCGGAAGTCAAATTATTTTAATGCAGTTTTGTTTCAAAGATTAAGCGAATTCTAAAAACACCTTTATAATTGAAGTGGGGCAATTTTTGACGAAGATATGGCTATTTATTTCAAGGAAGACCCTATTTAATGCTTTCCATATATTTTCTATTTATCGAAGAATATCCCTTAATATCTTTTTTAGATGAGTCGGAAGTCAAATTATTTTAATGCAGTTTTGTTCCAAAGATCAAGTGAATTCTAAAAACACCTTTATAATTGAAATGGGGCAATTTTTGACGAACATATGGCCATTTATTTCAAGGTAGACACTATTTAATGCTTTCCATATATTTTCTATTTATCGAAGAATATCCCTTAATATCTTTTTTAGATGAGTCGGAAGTCAAATTATTTTAATGCAGGTTTGTTTCAAAGATCAAGTGAATTCTAAAAACACCTTTATAATTGAAATTGGGCAATTTTAGATGAAGATATGGCCATTTATTTCAAGGTAGACCCTATTTAATGCTTTCCATATATTTTCTATTTATCGAAGAATATCCCTTAATATCTTTCTTAGATGAGTCGGAAGTCAAATTATTTTAATGCAGTTTTGTTCCAAAGATTGAGTGAATTCTAAAAACACCTTTATAATTGAAATGGGGCAATTTTTGACGAACATATGGCCATTTATTTCAAGGTAGACCCTATTTAATGCTTTCCATATATATTCTATTTATCGAAGAATATCCCTTAATATCTTTTTTAGATGAGTCGGAAGTCAAATTATTTTAATGCAGTTTTGTTCCAAAGATCAAGTGAATTCTAAAAACACCTTTATAATTGAAATTGGGCAATTTTAGATGAAGATATGGCCATTTATTTCAAGGTAGACCCTATTTAATGCTTTCCATATATTTTCTATTTATCGAAGAATATCCCTTAATATCTTTTTTAGATGAGTCGGAAGTCAAATTATTTTAATGCAGTTTTGTTTCAAAGATTAAGCGAATTCTAAAAACACCTTTATAATTGAAGTGGGGCAATTTTTGACAAAGATATGGCCATTTATTTCAAGGTAGACCCTATTTAATGCTTTCCATATATTTTCTATTTATCGAAGAATATCCCTTAATATCTTTCTTAGATGAGTCGGAAGTCAAATTATTTTAATGCAGTTTTGTTCCAAAGATCAAGTGAATTCTAAAAACACCTTTATAATTGAAATGGGGCAATTTTTGACGAAGATATGGCCATTTATTTCAAGGTAGACCCTATTTAATGCTTTCCGTATATTTTCTATTTATCGAAGAATATCCCTTAATATCTTTTTTAGATGAGTCGGAAGTCAAATTATTTTAATGCTGTTTTGTTTCAAAGATTAAGCGAATTCTAAAAACACCTTTATAATTGAAGTGGGGCAATTTTTGACGAAGATATGGTCATTTATTTCAAGGTTGACCCTATTTAATGCTTTCAATATATTTTCCATTTATCGAATGTCCCTTAATATCTTTCTTAGATTAGTCGAAAGTCAAATTATTTTAATGCAGTTTTGTTCCAAAGATCGAGTGAATTCTAAAAACACCTTTATAATTGAAATGGGGCAATTTTTGACGAAGATATGGCCATTTATTTCAAGGTAGACCCTATTTAATGCTTTCCATATATTTTCTATTTATCGAAGAATATCCCTTAATATCTTTCTTAGATGAGTCGGAAGTCAAATTATTTTAATGCAGTTTTGTTTCAAAGATTAAGCGAATTCTAAAAACACCTTTATAATTGAAGTGGGGCAATTTTTGACGAAGATATGGCTATTTATTTCAAGGAAGACCCTATTTAATGCTTTCCATATATTTTCTATTTATCGAAGAATATCCCTTAATATCTTTTTTAGATGAGTCGGAAGTCAAATTATTTTAATGCAGTTTTGTTCCAAAGATCAAGTGAATTCTAAAAACACCTTTATAATTGAAATGGGGCAATTTTTGACGAACATATGGCCATTTATTTCAAGGTAGACACTATTTAATGCTTTCCATATATTTTCTATTTATCGAAGAATATCCCTTAATATCTTTTTTAGATGAGTCGGAAGTCAAATTATTTTAATGCAGGTTTGTTTCAAAGATCAAGTGAATTCTAAAAACACCTTTATAATTGAAATTGGGCAATTTTAGATGAAGATATGGCCATTTATTTCAAGGTAGACCCTATTTAATGCTTTCCATATATTTTCTATTTATCGAAGAATATCCCTTAATATCTTTCTTAGATGAGTCGGAAGTCAAATTATTTTAATGCAGTTTTGTTCCAAAGATTGAGTGAATTCTAAAAACACCTTTATAATTGAAATGGGGCAATTTTTGACGAACATATGGCCATTTATTTCAAGGTAGACACTATTTAATGCTTTCCATATATTTTCTATTTATCGAAGAATATCCCTTAATATCTTTTTTAGATGAGTCGGAAGTCAAATTATTTTAATGCAGTTTTGTTCCAAAGATCAAGTGAATTCTAAAAACACCTTTATAATTGAAATTGGGCAATTTTAGATGAAGATATGGCCATTTATTTCAAGGTAGACCCTATTTAATGCTTTCCATATATTTTCTATTTATCGAAGAATATCCCTTAATATCTTTCTTAGATGAGTCGGAAGTCAAATTATTTTAACGCTGTTTGTTTTCAAAGATCAAGTGAATTCTAAAAACACCTTTAGAATTGAAATGGGGCAATTTTTGACAAAGATATGGCCATTTATTTCAAGGTAGACCCTATTTAATGCTTTCCATATATTTTCTATTTATCGAAGAATATCCCTTAATATCTTTCTTAGATGAGTCGAAAGTCAAATTAATTTAATGCAGTTTTGTTCCAAAGATCAAGTGAATTCTAAAAACACCTTTATAATTGAAATGGGGCAATTTTTGACGAAGATATGGCTATTTATTTCAAGGTAGACCCTATTTAATGCTTTCCGTATATTTTCTATTTATCGAAGAATATCCCTTAATATCTTTTTTAGATGAGTCGGAAGTCAAATTATTTTAATGCAGTTTTGTTCCAAAGATTAAGCGAATTCTAAAAACACCTTTATAATTGAAGTGGGGCAATTTTTGACGAAGATATGGTCATTTATTTCAAGGTAGACCCTATTTAATGCTTTCAATATATTTTCTATTTATCGAATATCCCTTAATATCTTTCTTAGATTAGTCGAAAGTCAAATTATTTTAATGCAGTTTTGTTTCAAAGATCGAGTGAATTCTAAAAACACCTTTATAATTGAAATGGGGCAATTTTTGACGAAGATATGGCCATTTATTTCAAGGTAGACCCTATTTAATGCTTTCCATATATTTTCTATTTATCGAAGAATATCCCTTAATATCTTTCTTAGATGAGTCGGAAGTCAAATTATTTTAATGCAGTTTTGTTTCAAAGATTAAGCGAATTCTAAAAACACCTTTATAATTGAAGTGGGGCAATTTTTGACGAAGATATGGCTATTTATTTCAAGGAAGACCCTATTTAATGCTTTCCATATATTTTCTATTTATCGAAGAATATCCCTTAATATCTTTTTTAGATGAGTCGGAAGTCAAATTATTTTAATGCAGTTTTGTTCCAAAGATCAAGTGAATTCTAAAAACACCTTTATAATTGAAATGGGGCAATTTTTGACGAACATATGGCCATTTATTTCAAGGTAGACACTATTTAATGCTTTCCATATATTTTCTATTTATCGAAGAATATCCCTTAATATCTTTTTTAGATGAGTCGGAAGTCAAATTATTTTAATGCAGGTTTGTTTCAAAGATCAAGTGAATTCTAAAAACACCTTTATAATTGAAGTGGGGCAATTTTAGATGAAGATATGGCCATTTATTTCAAGGTAGACCCTATTTAATGCTTTCCATATATTTTCTATTTATCGAAGAATATCCCTTAATATCTTTCTTAGATGAGTCGGAAGTCAAATTATTTTAATGCAGTTTTGTTCCAAAGATTGAGTGAATTCTAAAAACACCTTTATAATTGAAATGGGGCAATTTTTGACGAACATATGGCCATTTATTTCAAGGTAGACACTATTTAATGCTTTCCATATATATTCTATTTATCGAAGAATATCCCTTAATATCTTTTTTAGATGAGTCGGAAGTCAAATTATTTTAATGCAGTTTTGTTCCAAAGATCAAGTGAATTCTAAAAACACCTTTATAATTGAAATGGGGCAATTTTAGATGAAGATATGGCCATTTATTTCAAGGTAGACCCTATTTAATGCTTTCCATATATTTTCTATTTATCGAAGAATATCCCTTAATATCTTTCTTAGATGA
Source organism: Drosophila grimshawi (assembly GCF_018153295.1). Taxonomy (NCBI): domain Eukaryota; kingdom Metazoa; phylum Arthropoda; class Insecta; order Diptera; family Drosophilidae; genus Drosophila; species Drosophila grimshawi. Next base: position 4,637 of record NW_025063520.1, read on the forward strand.
GTCGGAAGTCAAATTATTTTAACGCTGTTTGTTTTCAAAGATCAAGTGAATTCTAAAAACACCTTTAGAATTGAAATGGGGCAATTTTTGACAAAGATATGGCCATTTATTTCAAGGTAGACCCTATTTAATGCTTTCCATATATTTTCTATTTATCGAAGAATATCCCTTAATATCTTTCTTAGATGAGTCGAAAGTCAAATTAATTTAATGCAGTTTTGTTCCAAAGATCAAGTGAATTCTAAAAACACCTTTATAATTGAAATGGGGCAATTTTTGACGCACATATGGCCATTTATTTCAAGGTAGACCCTATTTAATGCTTTCCATATATTTTCTATTTATCGAAGAATATCCCTTAATATCTTTCTTAGATGAGTCGGAAGTCAAATTATTTTAACGCAGTTTTGTTCCAAAGATCAAGTGAATTCTAAAAACACCTTTATAATTGAAATGGGGCATTTTTTGACGAAGATATGGCCATTTATTTCAAGGTAGACCCTATTTAATGCTTTCCATATATTTTCTATTTATCGAAGAATATCCCTTAATATCTTTCTTAGATGAGTCGGAAGTCAAATTATTTTAATGCAGTTTTGTTCCAAAGATCGAGTGAATTTTAAAAACACCTTTATAATTGAAATTGGGCAATTTTTGACGAAGATATGGCCATTTATTTCAAGGTAGACCCTATTTAATGCTTTCCATATATTTTCTATTTATCGAAGAATATCCCTTAATATCTTTCTTAGATGAGTCGAAAGTCAAATTTTTTTAATGCAGTTTGTTTACAAAGATCAAGTGAATTCTAAAAACACCTTTATAATTGAAATGGGGCAATTTTTGACAAAGATATGGCCATTTATTTCAAGGTAGACCCTATTTAATGCTTTCCATATATTTTCTATTTATCGAAGAATATCCCTTAATATCTTTCTTAGATGAGTCGGAAGTCAAATTAATTTAATGCAGTTTTGTTCCAAAGATCAAGTGAATTCTAAAAACACCTTTATAATTGAAATGGGGCAATTTTTGACGCACATATGGCCATTTATTTCAAGGTAGACACTATTTAATGCTTTCCATATATTTTCTATTTATCGAAGAATATCCCTTAATATCTTTCTTAGATGAGTCGGAAGTCAAATTATTTTAATGCAGTTTGTTCCAAAGATCAAGTGAATTTTAAAAACACCTTTATAATTGAAATGAGGCAATTTTTGACGAACATATGGCCATTTATTTCAAGGTAGACCCTATTTAATGCTTTCCATATATTTTCTATTTATCGAAGAATATCCCTTAATATCTTTCTTAGATGAGTCGGAAGTCAAATTATTTTAATGCAGTTTGTTTTCAAAGATCAAGTGAATTCTAAAAACACCTTTATAATTGAAATGGGGCAATTTTTGACGAAGATATGGCCATTTATTTCAAGGTAGACCCTATTTAATGCTTTCCATATATTTTCTATTTATCGAAGAATATCCCTTAATATCTTTCTTAGATGAGTCGGAAGTCAAATTAATTTAATGCAGTTTTGTTTCAAAGATCAAGTGAATTCTAAAAACACCTTTATAATTGAAATGGGGCAATTTTTGACGAAGATATGGCCATTTATTTCAAGGTAGACCCTATTTAATGCTTTCCATATATTTTCTATTTATCGAAGAATATCCCTTAATATCTTTCTTAGATGAGTCGGAAGTCAAATTATTTTAATGCAGTTTTGTTCCAAAGATCGAGTGAATTCTAAAAACACCTTTATAATTGAAATAGGGCAATTTTTGACGAAGATATGGCCATTTATTTCAAGGTTGACCCTATTTAATGCTTTCCATATATTTTCTATTTATCGAAGAATATCCCTTAATATCTTTCTTAGATGAGTCGGAAGTCAAATTATTTTAATGCAGTTTTGTTCCAAAGATCAAGTGAATTCTAAAAACACCTTTATAATTGAAGTGGGGCAATTTTTGACGAAGATATGGTCATTTATTTCAAGGTAGACCCTATTTAATGCTTTCCATATGTTTTCTATTCTGCGAAGAATATCCCTTATTATCTTTTGGGGATGAGTCGGAAGTCAAATTATTTGATTGCAGTTTTGTCCCTTTTATCAAGTGAATTCTAAAAACACCTTTATAATTGAAATGGGGCAATTTTTGACGAAGATATGGCCATTTATTTCAAGGTAGACCCTATTTAATGCTTTCCATATATTTTCTATTTATCGAAGAATATCCCTTAATATCTTTCTTAGATGAGTCGGAAGTCAAATTATTTTAATGCAGTTTTGTTTCAAAGATTAAGCGAATTCTAAAAACACCTTTATAATTGAAATGGGGCAATTTTAGACGAAGATATGGCCATTTATTTCAAGGTAGACTCTATTTAATGTTTGCCTTATATTTTCTATTAATCAAAGAATATTCCTTAATATCTTTCTTAGATGAGTCGGAAGTCAAATTATTTTAATGCAGTTTTGTTTCGAAGATCAAGTGAATTCTAAAAACATCTTTATAATTGAAATGGGGCAATTTTAGACGAAGATATGGCCATTTATTTCAAGGTTGACCATATTTAATGTTTGGCTTATATTTTCTATTTATCGAAGAATATCCCTTAATATCTTTCTTAGATGAGTCGGAAGTCAAATTATTTTAATGCAGTTTTGTTCCAAAGAGCAAGCGAATTCTAAAAACACCTTTATAATTGAAATGGGGCAATTTTTGACGAAGATATGGCCATTTATTTCAAGGTAGACCCTATTTAATGCTTTCCATATATTTTCTATTTATCGAAGAATATCCCTTAATATCTTTCTTAGATGAGCCGGAAGTCAAATTATTTTAATGCAGTTTTGTTCCAAAGATCGAGCGAATTCTAAAAACACCTTTATAATTGAAATGGGGCAATTTTTGACGAAGATATGGCCATTTATTTCAAGGTAGACACTATTTAATGCTTTCCATATATTTTCTATTTATCGAATATCCCTTAATATCTTTCTTAGATGAGTCGCAAGTCAAATTATTTTAATGCAGTTTTGTTCCAAAGATCAAGTGAATTCTAAAAACACCTTTGTAATTGAAATTGGGCAATGTTAGATGATGATATGGCCATTTATTTCAAGGTAGACCCTATTTAATGCTTTCCATATATTTTCTATTTATCGAAGAATATCCCTTAATATCTTTCTTAGATGAGTCGGAAGTCAAATTATTTTAATGCAGTTTGTTTTCAAAGATCAAGTGAATTCTAAAAACACCTTTATAATTGAAATGGGGCAATTTTTGACGAAGATATGGCCATTTATTTCAAGGTAGACCCTATTTAATGCTTTCCATATATTTTCTATTTATCGAAGAATATCCCTTAATATCTTTCTTAGATGAGTCGGAAGTCAAATTATTTTAATGCAGTTTTATTCCAAAGATCGAGTGAATTCTAAAAACACCTTTATAATTGAAATGGGGCAATTTTTGACGAAGATATGGCCATTTATTTCAAGGTAGACCCTATTTAATGCTTTCCATATATTTTCTATTTATCGAAGAATATCCCTTAATATCTTTCTTAGATGAGTCGGACGTCAAATTATTTTAATGCAGTTTTGTTCCAAAGATCAAGCGAATTCTAAAAACTCCTTTATAATTGAAATGGGGCAATTTTTGACGAAGATATGGCCATTTATTTCAAGGTAGACCCTATTTAATGCTTTCCATATATTTTCTATTTATCGAAGAATATCCCTTAATATCTTTCTTAGATGAGTCGGAAGTCAAATTATTTTAATGCAGTTTTGTTCCAAAGATCGAGCGAATTCTAAAAACTCCTTTATAATTGAAATGGGGCAATTTTTGACGAAGATATGGCCATTTATTTCAAGGTAGACACTATTTAATGCTTTCCATATATTTTCTATTTATCGAATATCCCTTATTATCTTTCTTAGATGAGTCGGAAGTCAAATTATTTTAATGCAGTTTTCTTCCAAAGATCGAGTGAATTCTAAAAACACCTTTATAATTGAAATGGGGCAATTTTAGACGAAGATATGGCCATTTATTTCAAGGTAGACCCTATTTAATGCTTTCCATATATTTTCTATTTATCGAAGAATATCCCTTAATATCTTTCTTAGACGAGTCGGAAGTGAAATTATTTTAATGCAGTTTTGTTTCAAAGATTAAGCGAATTCTAAAAACACCTTTATAATTGAAATGGGGCAATTTTTGACGAAGATATGGCCATTTATTTCAAGGTAGACACTATTTAATGCTTTCCATATATTTTCTATTTATCGAAGAATATCCCTTAATATCTTTCTTAGATGGGTCGGAAGTCAAATTATTTTAATGCAGTTTTGTTCCAAAGATCAAGTGAATTCTAAAAACATCTTTATAATTGAAAGGGGGCAATTTTTGACGAAGATATGGCCATTTATTTCAAGGTAGACCCTATTTAATGCTTTCCGTATATTTTCTATTTATCGAAGAATATCCCTTAATATCTTTCTTAGATGAGTCGGAAGTCAAATTATTTTAATGCAGTTTTCTTCCAAAGAGCAAGCGAATTCTAAAAACACCTTTATAATTGAAATGGGGCAATTTTTGACGAAGATATGGCCATTTATTTCAAGGTAGACCCTATTTAATGCTTTCCATATATTTTCTATTTATCGAAGAATATCCCTTAATATCTTTCTTAAATGAGCCGGAAGTCAAATTATTTTAATGCAGTTTTGTTCCAAAGATCGAGTGAATTCTAAAAACACCTTTTTAATTGAAATGGGGCAATTTTTGACGAAGATATGGCCATTTATTTCAAGGTAGACACTATTTAATGCTTTCCATATATTTTCTATTTATCGAATATCCCTTAATATCTTTCTTAGATGAGTCGCAAGTCAAATTATTTTAATGCAGTTTTGTTTCAAAGATCAAGTGAATTCTAAAAACACGTTTATAATTGAAATTGGGCAATGTTAGATGAAGATATGGCCATTTATTTCAAGGTAGACCCTATTTAATGCTTTCCATATATTTTCTATTTATCGAAGAATATCCCTTAATATCTTTCTTAGATGAGTCGGAAGTCAAATTATTTTAATGCAGTTTGTTTTCAAAGATCAAGTGAATTCTAAAAACACCTTTATAATTGAAATGGGGCAATTTTTGACGAAGATATGGCCATTTATTTCAAGGTAGACCCTATTTAATGCTTTCCATATATTTTCTATTTATCGAAGAATATCCCTTAATATCTTTCTTAGATGAGTCGGAAGTCAAATTATTTTAATGCAGTTTTCTTCCAAAGATCGAGTGAATTCTAAAAACACCTTTATAATTGAAATGGGGCAATTTTTGACGAAGATATGGCCATTTATTTCAAGGTAGACCCTATTTAATGCTTTCCATATATTTTCTATTTATCGAAGAATATCCCTTAATATCTTTCTTAGACGAGTCGGAAGTCAAATTATTTTAATGCAGTTTTGTTTCAAAGATCAAGCGAATTCTAAAAACTCCTTTATAATTGAATTTGGGCAATTTTTGACGAAGATATGGCCATTTATTTCAAGGTAGACCCTATTTAATGCTTTCCATATATTTTCTATTTATCGAAGAATATCCCTTAATATCTTTCTTAGATGAGTCGGAAGTCAAATTAATTTAATGCAGTGTTGTTCCAAAGATCAAGTGAATTCTAAAAACACCTTTATAATTGAAATGGGGCAATTTTTGACGCACATATGGCCATTTATTTCAAGGTAGACCCTATTTAATGCTTTCCATATATTTTCTATTTATCGAAGAATATCCCTTAATATCTTTCTTAGATGAGTCGGAAGTCAAATTATTTTAATGCAGTTTTGTTCCAAAGATCGAGTGAATTCTAAAAACACCTTTATAATTGAAATGGGGCAATTTTTGACGAAGATATGGCCATTTATTTCAAGGTTGACCCTATTTAATGCTTTCCATATATTTTCTATTTATCGAAGAATATCCCTTAATATCTTTCTTAGATGAGTCGGAAGTCAAATTATTTTAATGCAGTTTTGTTCCAAAGATTAAGCGAATTCTAAAAACACCTTTATAATTGAAATGGGGCAATTTTTGACGAAGATATGGCCATTTATTTCAAGGAAGACCCTATTTAATGCTTTCAATATATTTTCTATTTATCGAATATCCCTTAATATCTTTCTTAGATGAGTCGGAAGTCAAATTATTTTAATGCAGTTTTGTTCCAAAGATCGAGTGAATTCTAAAAACACCTTTATAATTGAAATGGGGCAATTTTTGACGAAGATATGGCCATTTATTTCAAGGTAGACCCTATTTAATGCTTTCCATATATTTTCTATTTATCGAAGAATATCCCTAATATCTTTCTTAGATGAGTCGGAAGTCAAATTATTTTAATGCAGTTTTGTTCCAAAGATCGAGCGAATTCTGAAAACTCCTTTATAATTGAAATGGGGCAATTTTTGACGAAGATATGGCCATTTATTTCAAGGTAGACACTATTTAATGCTTTCCATATATTTTCTATTTATCGAAGAATATCCCTTAATATCTTTCTTAGATGGGTCGGAAGTCAAATTATTTTAATGCAGTTTTGTTCCAAAGATCAAGTGAATTCTAAAAACATCTTTATAATTGAAAGGGGGCAATTTTTGACGAAGATATGGCCATTTATTTCAAGGTAGACCCTATTTAATGCTTTCCGTATATTTTCTATTTATCGAAGAATATCCCTTAATATCTTTCTTAGATGAGTCGGAAGTCAAATTATTTTAATGCAGTTTTCTTCCAAAGAGCAAGCGAATTCTAAAAACACCTTTATAATTGAAATGGGGCAATTTTTGACGAAGATATGGCCATTTATTTCAAGGTAGACCCTATTTAATGCTTTCCATATATTTTCTATTTATCGAAGAATATCCCTTAATATCTTTCTTAAATGAGCCGGAAGTCAAATTATTTTAATGCAGTTTTGTTCCAAAGATTGAGTGAATTCTAAAAACACCTTTCTAATTGAAGTGGGGCAATATTTGACGAAGATATGGCCATTTATTTCAAGGTAGACCCTATTTAATGCTTTCCATATATTTTCTATTTATCGAAGAATATCCCTTAATATCTTTCTTAGATGAGTCGGAAGTCAAATTATTTTAATGCAGTTTTGTTTCAAAGATCAAGTGAATTCTAAAAACACCTTTATAATTGAAATGGGGCAATTTTTGACGAAGATATGGCCATTTATTTCAAGGTAGACCCTATTTAATGCTTTCCATATATTTTCTATTTATCGAAGAATATCCCTTAATATCTTTCTTAGATGAGTCGGAAGTCAAATTATTTTAATGCAGTTTTTTTTCAAAGATCAAGTGAATTCTAAAAACACCTTTATAATTGAAATGGGGCAATTTTTGACGAAGATATGGCCATTTATTTCAAGGTAGACCCTATTTAATGCTTTCCATATATTTTCTATTTATCGAATAATATCCCTTAATATCTTTCTTAGATGAGTCGGAAGTCAAATTATTTTAATGCAGTTTTCTTCCAAAGATCGAGTGAATTCTAAAAACACCTTTATAATTGAAATGGGGCAATTTTTGACGAAGATATGGCCATTTATTTCAAGGTAGACCCTATTTAATGCTTTCCATATATTTTCTATTTATCGAAGAATATCCCTTAATATCTTTCTTAGATGAGTCGGAAGTCAAATTATTTTAATGCAGTTTTGTTTCAAAGATTAAGCGAATTCTAAAAACTCCTTTATAATTGAAATGGGGCAATTTTTGACGAAGATATGGCCATTTATTTCAAGGTAGACCCTATTTAATGCTTTCCATATATTTTCTATTTATCGAAGAATATCATTTAATGTCTTTCTTAGATGAGTCGGAAGTCAAATTATTTTAATGCAGTTTTGTTCCAAAGATCAAGTGAATTCTAAAAACACCTTTATAATTGAAATGGGGCAATTTTTGACGAAGATATGGCCATTTATTTCAAGGTTGACCCTATTTAATGCTTTCCATATATTTTCTATTTATCGAAGAATATCCCTTAATATCTTTCTTAGATGAGTCGGAAGTCAAATTATTTTAATGCAGTTTTGTTCCAAAGATCGAGTGAATTCTAAAAACACCTTTATAATTGAAATGGGGCAATTTTTGACGAAGATATGGCCATTTATTTCAAGGTAGACCCTATTTAATGCTTTCAATATATTTTCTATTTATCAAAGAATATCCCTTAATATCTTTCTTAGATGAGTCGGAAGTCAAATTATTTTAATGCAGTTTTGTTCCAAAGATCGAGTGAATTCTAAAAACACCTTTATAATTGAAATGGGGCAATTTTTGACGAAGATATGGCCATTTATTTCAAGGTAGACCCTATTTAATGCTTTCCATATATTTTCTATTTATCGAAGAATATCCCTTAATATCTTTCTTAGATGAGTCGGAAGTCAAATTATTTTAATGCAGTTTTCTTCCAAAGATCGAGTGAATTCTAAAAACACCTTTGTAATTGAAATGGGGCAATTTTTGACGAAGATATGGCCATTTATTTCAAGGTAGACCCTATTTAATGCTTTCCATATATTTTCTATTTATCGAAGAATATCCCTTAATATCTTTCTTAGCTGAGTCGGAAGTCAAATTATTTTAATGCAGTTTTGTTTCAAAGATCAAGCGAATTCTAAAAACTCCTTTATAATTGAAATGGGGCAATTTTTGACGAAGATATGGCCATTTATTTCAAGGTAGACCCTATTTAATGCTTTCCATATATTTTCTATTTATCGAAGAATATCCCTTAATATCTTTCTTAGATGAGTCGGAAGTCAAATTATTTTAATGCAGTTTTGTTCCAAAGATCAAGTGAATTCTAAAAACACCTTTATAATTGAAATGGGGCAATTTTTGACGCACATATGGCCATTTATTTCAAGGTAGACACTATTTAATGCTTTCCATATATTTTCTATTTATCGAAGAATATCCCTTAATATCTTTCTTAGATGAGTCGGAAGTCAAATTATTTTAATGCAGTTTTGTTCCAAAGATCGAGTGAATTCTAAAAACACCTTTATAATTGAAATGGGGCAATTTTTGACGAAGATATGGCCATTTATTTCAAGGTTGACCCTATTTAATGCTTTCCATATATTTTCTATTTATCGAAGAATATCCCTTAATATCTTTCTTAGATGAGTCGGAAGTCAAATTATTTTAATGCAGTTTTGTTCCAAAGATCGAGTGAATTCTAAAAACACCTTTATAATTGAAATGGGGCAATTTTTGACGAAGATATGGCCATTTATTTCAAGGTAGACCCTATTTAATGCTTTCCATATATTTTCTATTTATCGAAGAATATCCCTTAATATCTTTCTTAGATGAGTCGGAAGTCAAATTATTTTAATGCAGTTTTGTTCCAAAGATCGAGCGAATTCTAAAAACACCTTTATAATTGAAATGGGGCAATTTTTGACGAAGATATGGCTATTTATTTCAAGGTAGACCCTATTTAATGCTTTCCGTATATTTTCTATTTATCGAAGAATATCCCTTAATATCGTTTTTAGATGAGTCGGAAGTCAAATTATTTTAATGCAGTTTTGTTTCAAAGATTAAGCGAATTCTAAAAACACCTTTATAATTGAAATGGGGCAATTTTTGACGAAGATATGGCCATTTATTTCAAGGTAGACCCTATTTAATGCTTTCCATATATTTTCTATTTATCGAAGAATATCCCTTAATATCTTTCTTAGATGAGTCGGAAGTCAAATTATTTTAATGCAGTTTTGTTCCAAAGATCGAGTGAATTCTAAAAACACCTTTATAATTGAAATGGGGCAATTTTTGACGAAGATATGGCCATTTATTTCAAGGTAGACCCTATTTAATGCTTTCCATATATTTTCTATTTATCGAAGAATATCCCTTAATATCTTTCTTAGATGAGTCGGAAGTCAAATTATTTTAATGCAGTTTTGTTCCAAAGATCAAGTGAATTCTAAAAACACCTTTATAATTGAAATGGGGCAATTTTTGACGAACATATGGCCATTTATTTCAAGGTAGACACTATTTAATGCTTTCCATATATTTTCTATTTATCGAAGAATATCCCTTAATATCTTTCTTAGATGAGTCGGAAGTCAAATTATTTTAATGCAGTTTTGTTCCAAAGATCGAGTGAATTCTAAAAACACCTTTATAATTGAAATGGGGCAATTTTTGACGAAGATATGGCCATTTATTTCAAGGTAGACCCTATTTAATGCTTTGCATATATTTTCTATTTATCGAAGAATATCCCTTAATATCTTTCTTAGATGAGTCGGAAGTCAAATTATTTTAATGCAGTATTGTTCCAAAGATCAAGTGAATTCTAAAAACACCTTTATATTTGAAATATGGCAATTTTTGACGAAGATATGGCCATTTATTTCAAGGTAGACCCTATTTAATGCTTTCCATATATTTTCTATTTATCGAAGAATATCCCTTAATATCTTTCTTAGATGAGTCGGAAGTCAAATTATTTTAATGCAGTTTTGTTCCAAAGATCGAGTAAATTCTAAAAATACCTTTATATTTGAAATATGGCAATTTTTGACGAAGATATGGCCATTTATTTCAAGGTTGACCCTATTCAATGTTTGCCATATATTTTCTATTAATCGAAGAATATCCCTTAATATCTTTCTTAGATGAGTCGGAAGTCAAATTATTTTAATGCAGTTTTGTTCCAAAGATCGAGTAAATTCTAAAAATACCTTTATATTTGAAATATGGCAATTTTAGACGAAGATATGGCCATTTATTTCAAGGTTGACCTATTCAATGTTTGCCATATATTTTCTATTAATCGAAGAATATCCCTTAATATCTTTCTTAGATGAGTCGGAAGTCAAATTATTTTAATGCAGTTTTGTTCCAAAGATCGAGTAAATTCTAAAAATACCTTTATATTTGAAATATGACCATTTTTGACGAAGATATGGCCATTTATTTCAAGGTTGACCTATTCAATGTTTGCCATATATTTTCTATTAATCGAAGAATATCCCTTAATATCTTTCTTAGATGAGTCGGAAGTCAAATTATTTTAATGCAGTTTTGTTCCAAAGATCGAGTAAATTCTAAAAATACCTTTATATTTGAAATATGGCAATTTTAGACGAAGATATGGCCATTTATTTCAAGGTTGACCTATTCAATGTTTGCCATATATTTTCTATTAATCGAAGAATATCCCTTAATATCTTTCTTAGATGAGTCGGAAGTCAAATTATTTTAATGCAGTTTTGTTCCAAAGATCGAGTAAATTCTAAAAATACCTTTATATTTGAAATATGACCATTTTTGACGAAGATATGGCCATTTATTTCAAGGTTGACCTATTCAATGTTTGCCATATATTTTCTATTAATCGAAGAATATCCCTTAATATCTTTCTTAGATGAGTCGGAAGTCAAATTATTTTAATGCAGTTTTGTTCCAAAGATCGAGTAAATTCTAAAAATACCTTTATATTTGAAATATGGCAATTTTTGACGAAGATATGGCCATTTATTTCAAGGTTGACCTATTCAATGTTTGCCATATATTTTCTATTAATCGAAGAATATCCCTTAATATCTTTCTTAGATGAGTCGGAAGTCAAATTATTTTAATGCAGTTTTGTTCCAAAGATCGAGTAAATTCTAAAAATACCTTTATATTTGAAATATGGCAATTTTTGACGAAGATATGGCCATTTATTTCAGGGTAGACCCTATTTAATGTTTGCCATATATTTTCTATTAATCGAAGAATATCCCTTAATATCTTTCTTAGATGAGTCGGAAGTCAAATTATTTTAATGCAGTTTTGTTCCAAAGATCGAGTAAATTCTAAAAATACCTTTATATTTGAAATATGGCAATTTTTGACGAAGATATGGCCGTTTATTTCAGGGTAGACCCTATTCAATGTTTGCCATATATTTTCTATTAATCGAAGAATATCCCTTAATATCTTTCTTAGATGAGTCGGAAGTCAAATTATTTTAATGCAGTTTTGTTCCAAAGATCGAGTAAATTCTAAAAATACCTTTATATTTGAAATATGACCATTTTTGACGAAGATATGGCCATTTATTTCAAGGTTGACCTATTCAATGTTTGCCATATATTTTCTATTAATCGAAGAATATCCCTTAATATCTTTCTTAGATGAGTCGGAAGTCAAATTATTTTAATGCAGTTTTGTTCCAAAGATCGAGTAAATTCTAAAAATACCTTTATATTTGAAATATGACCATTTTTGACGAAGATATGGCCATTTATTTCAAGGTTGACCTATTCAATGTTTGCCATATATTTTCTATTAATCGAAGAATATCCCTTAATATCTTTCTTAGATGAGTCGGAAGTCAAATTATTTTAATGCAGTTTTGTTCCAAAGATCGAGTAAATTCTAAAAATACCTTTATATTTGAAATATGGCAATTTTAGACGAAGATATGGCCATTTATTTCAAGGTTGACCTATTCAATGTTTGCCATATATTTTCTATTAATCGAAGAATATCCCTTAATATCTTTCTTAGATGAGTCGGAAGTCAAATTATTTTAATGCAGTTTTGTTCCAAAGATCGAGTAAATTCTAAAAATACCTTTATATTTGAAATATGACCATTTTTGACGAAGATATGGCCATTTATTTCAAGGTTGACCTATTCAATGTTTGCCATATATTTTCTATTAATCGAAGAATATCCCTTAATATCTTTCTTAGATGAGTCGGAAGTCAAATTATTTTAATGCAGTTTTGTTCCAAAGATCGAGTAAATTCTAAAAATACCTTTATATTTGAAATATGGCAATTTTAGACGAAGATATGGCCATTTATTTCAAGGTTGACCTATTCAATGTTTGCCATATATTTTCTATTAATCGAAGAATATCCCTTAATATCTTTCTTAGATGAGTCGGAAGTCAAATTATTTTAATGCAGTTTTGTTCCAAAGATCGAGTAAATTCTAAAAATACCTTTATATTTGAAATATGACCATTTTTGACGAAGATATGGCCATTTATTTCAAGGTTGACCTATTCAATGTTTGCCATATATTTTCTATTAATCGAAGAATATCCCTTAATATCTTTCTTAGATGAGTCGGAAGTCAAATTATTTTAATGCAGTTTTGTTCCAAAGATCGAGTAAATTCTAAAAATACCTTTATATTTGAAATATGGCAATTTTTGACGAAGATATGGCCATTTATTTCAAGGTTGACCTATTCAATGTTTGCCATATATTTTCTATTAATCGAAGAATATCCCTTAATATCTTTCTTAGATGAGTCGGAAGTCAAATTATTTTAATGCAGTTTTGTTCCAAAGATCGAGTAAATTCTAAAAATACCTTTATATTTGAAATATGGCAATTTTTGACGAAGATATGGCCGTTTATTTCAGGGTAGACCCTATTTAATGTTCGCCATATATTTTCTATTAATCGAAGAATATCCCTTAATATCTTTCTTAGATGAGTCGGAAGTCAAATTATTTTAATGCAGTTTTGTTCCAAAGATCGAGTAAATTCTAAAAATACCTTTATATTTGAAATATGGCAATTTTTGACGAAGATATGGCCATTTATTTCAAGGTTGACCCTATTTAATGCTTTCCATATATTTTCTATTTATCGAAGAATATCCCTTAATATCTTTCTTAGATGAGTCGGAAGTCAAATTATTTTAATGCAGTTTTGTTCCAAAGATCGAGTGAATTCTAAAAACACCTTTATAATTGAAATGGGGCAATTTTTGACGAAGATATGGCCATTTATTTCAAGGTTGACCCTATTTAATGCTTTCCATATATTTTCTATTTATCGAAGAATATCCCTTAATATCTTTCTTAGATGAGTCGGAAGTCAAATTATTTTAATGCAGTTTTGTTCCAAAGATCGAGTGAATTCTAAAAACACCTTTATAATTGAAATGGGGCAATTTTTGACGAAGATATGGCCATTTATTTCAAGGTAGACCCTATTTAATGCTTTCAATATATTTTCTATTTATCGAATATCCCTTAATATCTTTCTTAGATGAGTCGGAAGTCAAATTATTTTAATGCAGTTTTGTTCCAAAGATCGAGTGAATTCTAAAAACACCTTTATAATTGAAATGGGGCAATTTTTGACGAAGATATGGCCATTTATTTCAAGGTAGACCCTATTTAATGCTTTCCATATATTTTCTATTTATCGAAGAATATCCCTTAATATCTTTCTTAGATGAGTCGGAAGTCAAATTATTGTAATGCAGTTTTCTTCCAAAGATCAAGTGAATTCTAAAAACACCTTTGTAATTGAAATGGGGCAATTTTTGACGAAGATATGGCCATTTATTTCAAGGTAGACCCTATTTAATGCTTTCCATATATTTTCTATTTATCGAAGAATATCCCTTAATATCTTTCTTAGCCGAGTCGGAAGTCAAATTATTTTAATGCAGTTTTGTTTCAAAGATCAAGCGAATTCTAAAAACTCCTTTATAATTGAAATGGGGCAATTTTTGACGAAGATATGGCCATTTATTTCAAGGTAGACCCTATTTAATGCTTTCCATATATTTTCTATTTATCGAAGAATATCCCTTAATATCTTTCTTAGATGAGTCGGAAGTCAAATTATTTTAATGCAGTTTTGTTCCAAAGATCAAGTGAATTCTAAAAACACCTTTATAATTGAAATGGGGCAATTTTTGACGCACATATGGCCATTTATTTCAAGGTAGACACTATTTAATGCTTTCCATATATTTTCTTTTTATCGAAGAATATCCCTTAATATCTTTCTTAGATGAGTCGGAAGTCAAATTATTTTAATGCAGTTTTGTTCCAAAGATCGAGTGAATTCTAAAAACACCTTTATAATTGAAATGGGGCAATTTTTGACGAAGATATGGCCGTTTATTTCAAGGTTGACCCTATTTAATGCTTTCCATATATTTTCTATTTATCGAAGAATATCCCTTAATATCTTTCTTAGATGAGTCGGAAGTCAAATTATTTTAATGCAGTTTTGTTCCAAAGATCGAGTGAATTCTAAAAACACCTTTATAATTGAAATGGGGCAATTTTTGACGAAGATATGGCCATTTATTTCAAGGTAGACCCTATTTAATGCTTTCAATATATTTTCTATTTATCGAATATCCCTTAATATCTTTCTTAGATGAGTCGGAAGTCAAATTATTTTAATGCAGTTTTGTTCCAAAGATCGAGTGAATTCTAAAAACACCTTTATAATTGAAATGGGGCAATTTTTGACGAAGATATGGCCATTTATTTCAAGGTAGACCCTATTTAATGCTTTCCATATATTTTCTATTTATCGAAGAATATCCCTTAATATCTTTCTTAGATGAGTCGGAAGTCAAATTATTTTAATGCAGTTTTCTTCCAAAGATCAAGCGAATTCTGAAAACTCTTTTATAATTGAAATGGGGCAATTTTTGACGAAGATATGGCCATTTATTTCAAGGTAGACACTATTTAATGCTTTCCATATATTTTCTATTTATCGAAGAATATCCCTTAATATCTTTCTTAGATGAGTCGGAAGTCAAATTATTTTAATGCAGTTTTGTTCCAAAGATCGAGCGAATTCTAAAAACTCCTTTATAATTGAAATGGGGCAATTTTTGACGAAGATATGGCCATTTATTTCAAGGTAGACCCTATTTAATGCTTTCCATATATTTTCTATTTATCGAAGAATATCCCTTAATATCTTTCTTAGATGAGTCGGAAGTCAAATTATTTTAATGCAGTTTTGTTCCAAAGATTGAGTGAATTCTAAAAACACCTCTATAATTGAAATGGGGCAATTTTAGACGAAGATATGGCCATTTATTTCAAGGTAGACCCTATTTAATGCTTTCCATATATTTTCTATTTATCGAAGAATATCCCTTAATATCTTTCTTAGATGAGTCGGAAGTCAAATTATTTTAATGCAGTTTGTTTTCAAAGATCAAGTGAATTCTAAAAACACCTTTATAATTGAAATGGGGCAATTTTTGACGAAGATATGGCCATTTATTTCAAGGTAGACCCTATTTAATGCTTTCCATATATTTTCTATTTATCGAAGAATATCCCTTAATATCTTTCTTAGATGAGTCGGAAGTCAAATTATTTTAATGCAGTTTTGTTCCAAAGATTGAGTGAATTCCAAAAACACCTATATAATTGAAATGGGGCAATTTTAGACGAAGATATGGCCATTTATATCAAGGTAGACCCTATTTAATGCTTTCCATATATTTTCTATTTATCGAAGAATATCCCTTAATATCTTTCTTAGATGAGTCGGAAGTCAAATTATTTTAATGCAGTTTGTTTTCAAAGATCAAGTGAATTCAAAAAACACCTTTATAATTGAAATGGGGCAATTTTTGACGAAGATATGGCCATTTATTTCAAGGTAGACCCTATTTAATGCTTTCCATATATTTTCTATTTATCGAAGAATATCCCTTAATATCTTTCTTAGATGAGTCGGAAGTCAAATTATTTTAATGCAGTTTTCTTCCAAAGATTGAGTGAATTCTAAAAACACCTTTATAATTGAAATGGGGCAATTTTTGACGAAGATATGGCCATTTATTTCAAGGTAGACACTATTTAATGCTTTCCATATATTTTCTATTTATCGAAGATATCCCTTAATATCTATCTTAGACGAGTCGGAAGTGAAATTATTTTAATGCAGTTTTGTTTTCAAAGATTAAAGGGAATTCTAAAAACACCTTTATAATTGAAGTGGGGCAATTTTTGACGAAGATATGGCCATTTATTTCAAGGTAGACCCTATTTAATGCTTTGCATATATTTTCTATTTATCGAAGAATATCCCTTAATATCTTTCTTAGATGAGTCGGAAGTCAAATTATTTTAATGCAGTTTTGTTCCAAAGATCGAGTGAATTCTAAAAACACCTTTATAATTGAAATGGGGCAATTTTTGACGAAGATATGGCCATTTATTTCAAGGTACACCCTATTTAATGCTTTCCATATATTTTCTATTTATCGAAGAATATCCCTTAATATCTTTCTTAGATGAGTCGGAAGTTCAATTATTCTAATGCAGTTTTCTTCCCAAGATCGAGCAAATTCTGAAAACTCCTTATAATTGAAATGGGGGCAATGTTGGATGAAGATATGGCCATTTATTTCAAGGTAGACCCTATTTAATGCTTTCCATATATTTTCTATTTATCGAAGAATATCCCTTAATATCTATCTTAGACGAGTCGGAAGTGAAATTATTTTAATGCAGTTTTGTTCCAAAGATCGAGCGAATTCTTAAAACACCTTTATATTTGAAATGGGGCAATTTTTGACGAAGATATGGCCATTTATTTCAAGGTAGACCCTATTTAATGCTTTGCATATATTTTCTATTTATCGAAGAATATCCCTTAATATCTTTCTTAGATGAGTCGGAAGTCAAATTATTTTAATGCAGTTTTGTTCCAAAGATCGAGTGAATTCTAAAAACACCTTTATAATTGAAATGGGGCAATTTTTGACGAAGATATGGCCATTTATTTCAAGGTAGACCCTATTTAATGCTTTCCATATATTTTCTATTTATCGAAGAATATCCCTTAATATCTTTCTTAGATGAGTCGGAAGTCAAATTATTTTAATGCAGTTTTCTTCCAAAGATCGAGCAAATTCTGAAAACTCCTTTATAATTGAAATGGGGCAATTTTTGACGAAGAAAAGGCCATTTATTTCAAGGTAGACACTATTTAATGCTTTCCATATATTTTCTATTTATCGAAGAATATCCCTTAATATCTTTCTTAGATGAGTCGGAAGTCAAATTATTTTAATGCAGTTTGTTTTCAAAGATCAAGTGAATTCTAAAAACACCTTTATAATTGAAATGGGGCAATTTTTGACGAAGATATGGCCATTTATTTCAAGGTAGACCCTATTTAATGCTTTCCATATATTTTCTATTTATCGAAGAATATCCCTTAATATCTTTCTTAGATGAGTCGGAAGTCAAATTATTTTAATGCAGTTTTCTTCCAAAGATTGAGTGAATTCTAAAAACACCTTTATAATTGAAATGGGGCAATTTTTGACGAAGATATGGCCATTTATTTCAAGGTAGACCCTATTTAATGCTTTCCATATATTTTCTATTTATCGAAGAATATCCCTTAATATCTTTCTTAGATGAGTCGGAAGTCAAATTATTTTAATGCAGTTTTCTTCCAAAGATCAAGCGAATTCTGAAAACTCCTTTATAATTGAAATGGGGCAATTTTTGACGAAGATATGGCCATTTATTTCAAGGTAGACACTATTTAATGCTTTCCATATATTTTCTATTTATCGAAGAATATCCCTTAATATCTATCTTAGACGAGTCGGAAGTGAAATTATTTTAATGCAGTTTTGTTTCAAAGATTAAGGGAATTCTAAAAACACCTTTGTAATTGAAGTGGGGCAATTTTTGACGAAGATATGGCCATTTATTTCAAGGTAGACCCTATTTAATGCTTTCCATATATTTTCTATTTATCGAAGAATATCCCTTAATATCTATCTTAGACGAGTCGGAAGTGAAATTATTTTAATGCAGTTTTGTTTCAAAGATTAAGCGAATTCTAAAAACACCTTTATAATTGAAGTGGGGCAATTTTTGACGAAGATATGGCCATTTATTTCAAGGTAGACCCTATTTAATGCTTTCCATATATTTTCTATTTATCGAAGAATATCCCTTAATATCTTTCTTAGATGAGTCGGAAGTCAAATTATTTTAATGCAGTTTGTTTTCAAAGATCAAGTGAATTCTAAAAACACCTTTATAATTGAAATGGGGCAATTTTTGACGAAGATATGGCCATTTATTTCAAGGTAGACCCTATTTAATGCTTTCCATATATTTTCTATTTATCGAAGAATATCCCTTAATATCTTTCTTAGATGAGCCGGAAGTCAAATTATTTTAATGCAGTTTTGTTCCAAAGATCGAGCGAATTCTAAAAACACCTTTATAATTGAAATGGGGCAATTTTTGACGAAGATATGGCCATTTATTTCAAGGTAGACACTATTTAATGCTTTCCATATATTTTCTATTTATCGAATATCCCTTAATATCTTTCTTAGATGAGTCGCAAGTCAAATTATTTTAATGCAGTTTTGTTCCAAAGATCAAGTGAATTCTAAAAACACCTTTATAATTGAAATTGGGCAATGTTAGATGAAGATATGGCCATTTATTTCAAGGTAGACCCTATTTAATGCTTTCCATATATTTTCTATTTATCGAAGAATATCCCTTAATATCTTTCTTAGATGAGTCGGAAGTCAAATTATTTTAATGCAGTTTTGTTCCAAAGATCGAGTGAATTCTAAAAACACCTTTATAATTGAAATGGGGCAATTTTTGACGAAGATATGGCCATTTATTTCAAGGTAGACCCTATTTAATGCTTTCAATATATTTTCTATTTATCGAATATCCCTTAATATCTTTCTTAGATGAGTCGGAAGTCAAATTATTTTAATGCAGTTTTGTTCCAAAGATCGAGCGAATTCTAAAAACACCTTTATAATTGAAATGGGGCAATTTTTGACGAAGATATGGCCATTTATTTCAAGGTAGACACTATTTAATGCTTTCCATATATTTTCTATTTATCGAATATCCCTTAATATCTTTCTTAGATGAGTCGCAAGTCAAATTATTTTAATGCAGTTTTGTTCCAAATATCAAGCGAATTCTAAAAACACCTTTATAATTGAAATTGGGCAATGTTGGATGAAGATATGGCCATTTATTTCAAGGTAGACCCTATTTAATGCTTTCCATATATTTTCTATTTATCGAAGAATATCCCTTAATATCTTTCTTAGATGAGTCGGAAGTCAAATTATTTTAATGCAGTTTTGTTCCAAAGATCGAGTGAATTCTAAAAACACCTTTATAATTGAAATGGGGCAATTTTTGACGAAGATATGGCCATTTATTTCAAGGTAGACCCTATTTAATGCTTTCAATATATTTTCTATTTATCGGAGAATATCCCTTAATATCTTTCTTAGATGAGTCGGAAGTCAAATTATTTTAATGCAGTTTTGTTCCAAAGATCAAGCTAATTCTAAAAACACCTTTATAATTGAAATGGGGCAATTTTTGACGAAGATATGGCCATTTATTTCAAGGTAGACCCTATTTAATGCTTCCATATATTTTCTATTTATCGAAGAATATCCCTTAATATCTTTCTTAGATGAGTCGAAAGTCAAATTATTTTAATGCAGTTTTCTTCCAAAGATCGAGTGAATTCTAAAAACACCTTTGCAATTGAAATGGGGCAATTTTTGCCGAAAATATGGCCATTTATTTCAAGGTAGACACTATTTAATGCTTTCCATATATTTTCTATTTATCGAAGAATATCCCTTAATATCTTTCTTAGATGAGTCGGAAGTCAAATTGTTTTAATGCAGTTTTGTTCCAAAGATTAAGCGAATTCTAAAAACACCTTTATAATTGAAGTGGGGCAATTTTTGACGAAGATATGGCCATTTATTTCAAGGTAGACCCTATTTAATGCCTTCCATATATTTTCTATTTATCGAATATCCCTTAATATCTTTCTTAGATGAGTCGGAAGTCAAATTATTTTAATGCAGTTTTGTTCCAAAGATTGAGTGAATTCTAAAAACACCTCTATAATTGAAATGGGGCAATTTTAGACGAAGATATGGCCATTTATTTCAAGGTAGACCCTATTTAATGCTTTCCATATATTTTCTATTTATCGAAGAATATCCCTTAATATCTTTCTTAGATGAGTCGGAAGTCAAATTATTTTAATGCAGTTTGCTTTCAAAGATCAAGTGAATTCTAAAAACACCTTTATAATTGAAATGGGGCAATTTTTGACGAAGATATGGCCATTTATTTCAAGGTAGACCCTATTTAATGCTTTCCATATATTTTCTATTTATCGAAGAATATCCCTTAATATCTTTCTTAGATGAGTCGGAAGTCAAATTATTTTAATGCAGTTTTGTTCCAAAGATTGAGCGAATTCTAAAAACACCTCTATAATTGAAATGGGGCAATTTTAGACGAAGATATGGCCATTTATATCAAGGTAGACCCTATTTAATGCTTTCCATATATTTTCTATTTATCGAAGAATATCCCTTAATATCTTTCTTAGATGAGTCGGAAGTCAAATTATTTTAATGCAGTTTTCTTCCAAAGATCGAGTGAATTCTAAAAACACCTTTATAATTGAAATTGGGCAATTTTTGACGAAGATATGGCCATTTATTTCAAGGTAGACCCTATTTAATGCTTTCCATATATTTTCTATTTATCGAAGAATATCCCTTAATATCTTTCTTAGATGAGTCGGAAGTCAAATTATTTTAATGCAGTTTTCTTCCAAAGATCGAGCAAATTCTGAAAACTCTTTATAATTGAAATGGGGCAATTTTTGACGAAGATATGGCCATTTATTTCAAGGTAGACACTATATAATGCTTTCCATATATTTTCTATTTATCGAAGAATATCCCTTAATATCTTTCTTAGATGAGTCGGAAGTCAAATTATTTTAATGCAGTTTGTTTTCAAAGATCAAGTGAATTCTAAAAACACCTTTATAATTGAAATGGGGCAATTTTTGACGAAGATATGGCCATTTATTTCAAGGTAGACCCTATTTAATGCTTTCCATATATTTTCTATTTATCGAAGAATATCCCTTAATATCTTTCTTAGATGAGTCGGAAGTCAAATTATTTTAATGCAGTTTTCTTCCAAAGATCGAGTGAATTCTAAAAACACCTTTATAATTGAAATGGGGCAATTTTTGACGAAGATATGGCCATTTATTTCAAGGTAGACCCTATTTAATGCTTTCCATATATTTTCTATTTATCGAAGAATATCCCTTAATATCTATCTTAGACGAGTCGGAAGTGAAATTATTTTAATGCAGTTTTGTTTCAAAGATTAAGCGAATTCTAAAAACACCTTTATAATTGAAGTGGGGCAATTTTTGACGAAGATATGGCCATTTATTTCAAGGTAGACCCTATTTAATGCTTTCCATATATTTTCTATTTATCGAAGAATATCCCTTAATATCTTTCTTAGATGAGTCGGAAGTCAAATTATTTTAATGCAGTTTTGTTCCAAAGATCAAGTGAATTTTAAAAACACCTTTATAATTGAAATTGGGCAATTTTTGACGAAGATATGGCCATTTATTTCAAGGTAGACCCTATTTAATGCTTTCCATATATTTTCTATTTATCGAAGAATATCCCTTAATATCTTTCTTAGATGAGTCGGAAGTCAAATTATTTTAATGCAGTTTTGTTCCAAAGATCGAGCGAATTCTAAAAACACCTTTATAATTGAAATGGGGCAATTTTTGACGAAGATATGGCCATTTATTTCAAGGTAGACCCTATTTAATGCTTTCCATATATTTTCTATTTATCGAAGAATATCCCTTAATATCTTTCTTAGATGAGTCGGAAGTCAAATTATTTTAATGCAGTTTTGTTCCAAAGATCGAGCGAATTCTAAAAACACCTTTATAATTGAAGTGGGGCAATTTTTGACGAAGATATGGCCATTTATTTCAAGGTAGACGCTATTTAATGCTTTCCATATATTTTCTATTTATCGAAGAATATCCCTTAATATTTTTCTTAGATGAGTCGGAAGTCAAATTATTTTAATGCAGTTTTGTTCCAAAGATCGAGCGAATTCTAAAAACACCTTTATAATTGAAATGGGGCAATTTTTGACGAAGATATGGCCATTTATTTCAAGGTAGACCCTATTTAATGCTTTCCATATATTTTCTATTTATCGAAGAATATCCCTTAATATCTTTCTTAGATGAGTCGGAATTCAAATTATTTTAATGCAGTTTTGTTCCAAAGATCGAGCGAATTCTAAAAACACCTTTATAATTGAAATGGGGCAATGTTTGACGAAGATATGGCCATTTATTTCAAGGTAGACCCTATTTAATGCTTTCCATATATTTTCTATTTATCGAAGAATATCCCTTAATATCTTTCTTAGATGAGCCGGAAGTCAAATTATTTTAATGCAGTTTTGTTCCAAAGATCGAGCGAATTCTAAAAACACCTTTATATTTGAAATGGGGCAATTTTTGACGAAGATTTGGCCATTTATTTCACAGGTAGACACTATTTAATGCTTTCCATATATTTTCTATTTATGGAATATCCCTTAATATCTTTCTTAGATGAGTCGCAAGTCAAATTATTTTAATGCAGTTTTGTTTCAAATATCAAGTAAATTCTAAAAACACCTTTATAATTGAAATTGGGCAATGTTGGATGAAGATATGGCCATTTATTTCAAGGTAGACCCTATTTAATGCTTTCCATATATTTTCTATTTATCGAAGAATATCCCTTAATATCTTTCTTAGATGAGTCGGAAGTCAAATTATTTTAATGCAGTTTTGTTCCAAAGATCGAGTGAATTCTAAAAACACCTTTATAATTGAAATGGGGCAATTTTTGACGAAGATATGGCCATTTATTTCAAGGTAGACCCTATTTAATGCTTTCAATATATTTTCTATTTATCGAATATCCCTTAATATCTTTCTTAGATGAGTCGGAAGTCAAATTATTTTAATGCAGTTTTGTTCCAAAGATCGAGTGAATTCTAAAAACACCTTTATAATTGAAATGGGGCAATTTTTGACGAAGATATGGTCATTTATTTCAAGGTAGACCCTATTTAATGCTTTCCATATATTTTCTATTTATCGAAGAATATCCCTTAATATCTTTCTTAGATGAGTCGGAAGTCAAATTATTTTAATGCAGTTTTGTTCCAAAGATCGAGCGAATTCTAAAAACACCTTTATAATTGAAGTGGGGCAATTTTTGACGAAGATATGGCCATTTATTTCAAGGTAGACACTATTTAATGCTTTCCATATATTTTCTATTTATCGAATATCCCTTAATATCTTTCTTAGATGAGTCGCAAGTCAAATTATTTTAATGCAGTTTTGTTCCAAAGATTGAGTGAATTCTAAAAACACCTCTATAATTGAAATGGGGCAATTTTAGACGAAGATATGGCCATTTATTTCAAGGTAGACCCTATTTAATGCTTTCCATATATTTTCTATTTATCGAAGAATATCCCTTAATATCTTTCTTAGATGAGTCGGAAGTCAAATTATTTTAATGCAGTTTGTTTTCAAAGATCGAGTAAATTCTAAAAACACCTTTATAATTGAAATGGGGCAATTTTTGACGAAGATATGGCCATTTATTTTAAGGTAGACCCTATTTAATGCTTTCCATATATTTTCTATTTATCGAAGAATATCCCTTAATATCTTTCTTAGATGAGTCGGAAGTCAAATTATTTTAATGCAGTTTTGTTCCAAAGATTGAGCGAATTCTAAAAACACCTCTATAATTGAAATGGGGCAATTTTAGACGAAGATATGGCCATTTATATCAAGGTAGACCCTATTTAATGCTTTCCATATATTTTCTATTTATCGAAGAATATCCCTTAATATCTTTCTTAGATGAGTCGGAAGTCAAATTATTTTAATGCAGTTTGTTTTCAAAGATCAAGTGAATTCTAAAAACACCTTTATAATTGAAATG
This sequence comes from Drosophila grimshawi, assembly GCF_018153295.1. Lineage (NCBI taxonomy): Eukaryota > Metazoa > Arthropoda > Insecta > Diptera > Drosophilidae > Drosophila > Drosophila grimshawi. Next base: position 29,421 of record NW_025063520.1, read on the forward strand.
GGGCAATTTTTGACGAAGATATGGCCATTTATTTCAAGGTAGACCCTATTTAATGCTTTCCATATATTTTCTATTTATCGAAGAATATCCCTTAATATCTTTCTTAGATGAGTCGGAAGTCAAAATATTTTAATGCAGTTTTGTTCCAAATATCAAGTGAATTCTAAAAACACCTTTATAATTGAAATTGGGCAATGTTAGATGAAGATATGGCCATTTATTTCAAGGTAGACCCTATTTAATGCTTTCCATATATTTTCTATTTATCGAAGAATATCCCTTAATATCTTTCTTAGATGAGTCGGAAGTCAAATTATTTTAATGCAGTTTGTTTTCAAAGATCAAGTGAATTCTAAAAACACCTTTATACTTGAAATGGGGAAATTTTTGACGAAGATATGGCCATTTATTTCAAGGTAGACCCTATTTAATGCTTTCCATATATTTTCTATTTATCAAAGAAAATCCCTTAATATCTTTCTAAGATGAGTCGGAAGTCAAATTATTTTATTGCAGTTTTGTTTCAAAGATTAAGCGAATTCTAAAAACACCTTTATAATTGAATTGCGGCAATTTTTGACGAAGATATGGCCATTTATTTCAAGGTAGACCCTATTTAATGCTTTCAATATATTTTCTATTTATCGAAGAATATCCCTTAATATCTTTTTTAGATGAGTCAGACGTCCAATTATTTTAATGCAGTTTTGTTCCAAAGATCGAGCGAATTCTAAAAACTCCTTTATAATTAAAATGGGGCAATTTTTGACGAAGATATGGCCATTTATTTCAAGGTAGACCCTATTTAATGCTTTCCATATATTTTCTATTTATCGAAGAATATCCCTTAATATCTTTCTTAGATGAGTCGGAAGTCAAATTATTTTAATGCAGTTTCTTTTCAAAGATCAAGTGAATTCCAAAAACACCTTTATAATTGAAATGGGGCAATTTTTGACGAAGATATGGCCATTTATTTCAAGGTAGACCCTATTTAATGCTTTCCATATATTTTCTATTTATCGAAGAATATCCCTTAATATCTTTCTTAGATGAGTCAGACGTCAAATTATTTTAATGCAGTTTTGTTCCAAAGATGGAGCGAATTCTAAAAACTCCTTTATATTTAAAATGGGGCAATTTTTGACGAAGATATGGCCATTTATTTCAAGGTTGACCCTATTTAATGTTTGGCTTATATTTTCTATTAATCGAAGAATATCCCTTAATATCTTTCTTAGATGAGTCGGAAGTCAAATTATTTTAATGCAGTTTTGATCCAAAGATCGAACGAATTCTAAAAACTCCTTTATAATTGAAATGGGGCAATTTTTGACGAAGATATGGCCATTTATTTCAAGGTAGACACTATTTAATGCTTTCCATATATTTTCTATTTATCGAATATCCCTTATTATCTTTCTTAGATGAGTCGGAAGTCAAATTATTTTAATGCAGTTTTGTTCCAAAGATTGAGTGAATTCTAAAAACACCTCTATAATTGAAATGGGGCAATTTTAGACGAAGATATGGCCATTTATTTCAAGGTAGACCCTATTTAATGCTTTCCATATATTTTCTATTTATCGAAGAATATCCCTTAATATCTTTCTTAGATGAGTCGGAAGTCAAATTATTTTAATGCAGTTTGTTTTCAAAGATCAAGTGAATTCTAAAAACACCTTTATAATTGAAATGGGGCAATTTTTGACGAAGATATGGCCATTTATTTCAAGGTAGACCCTATTTAATGCTTTCCATATATTTTCTATTTATCGAAGAATATCCCTTAATATCTTTCTTAGATGAGTCGGAAGTAAAATTATTTTAATGCAGTTTTCTTCCCAAAGATCGAGTGAATTCTAAAAACACCTTTATAATTGAAATGGGGCAATTTTTGACGAAGATATGGCCATTTATTTCAAGGTAGACCCTATTTAATGCTTTCCATATATTTTCTATTTATCGAAGAATATCCCCTAATATCTTTCTTAGATGAGTCGGAAGTCAAATTATTTTAATGCAGTTTTGTTTCAAAGATCAAGCGAATTCTAAAAACACCTTTATAATTGAAGTGGGGCAATTTTTGACGAAGATATGGCCATTTATTTCAAGGTAGACCCTATTTAATGCTTTCCATATATTTTCTATTTATCGAAGAATATCCCTTAATATCTTTCTTAGATGAGTCGGAAGTCAAATTATTTTAATGCAGTTTGTTTTCAAAGATCAAGTGAATTCTAAAAACTCCTTTATAATTGAAATGGGGCAATTTTTGACGAAGATATGGCCATTTATTTCAAGGTAGACACTATTTAATGCTTTCCATATATTTTCTATTTATCGAATATACCTTATTATCTTTCTTAGATGAGTCGGAAGTCAAATTATTTTAATGCAGTTTTGTTCCAAAGATTGAGTGAATTCTAAAAACACCTCTATAATTGAAATGAGGCAATTTTAGACGAAGATATGGCCATTTATTTCAAGGTAGACCCTATTTAATGCTTTCCATATATTTTCTATTTATCGAAGAATATCCCTTAATATCTTTCTTAGATGAGTCGGAAGTCAAATTATTTTAATGCAGTTTGTTTTCAAAGATCAAGCGAATTCTAAAAACACCTTTATAATTGAAATGGGGCAATTTTTGACGAAGATATGGCCATTTATTTCAAGGTAGACCCTATTTAATGCTTTCCATATATTTTCTATTTATCGAAGAATATCCCTTAATATCTTTCTTAGATGAGTCGGAAGTCAAATTATTTTAATGCAGTTTTCTTCCAAAGATCAAGTGAATTCTAAAAACACCTTTATAATTGAAATGGGGCAATTTTTGACGAAGATATGGCCATTTATTTCAAGGTAGACCCTATTTAATGCTTTCCATATATTTTTCTATTTATCGAAGAATATCCCTTAATATCTATCTTAGACGAGTCGGAAGTGAAATTATTTTAATGCAGTTTTGTTTCAAAGATTAAGCGAATTCTAAAAACACCTTTATAATTGAAGTGGGGCAATTTTTGACGAAGATATGGCCATTTATTTCAAGGTAGACCCTATTTAATGCTTTCCATATATTTTCTATTTATCGAAGAATATCCCTTAATATCTTTCTTAGATGAGTCGGAAGTCAAATTATTTTAATGCAGTTTTGTTCCAAAGATCGAGCGAATTCTAAAAACACCTTTATAATTGAAATGGGGCAATTTTTGACGAAGATATGGCCATTTATTTCAAGGTAGACCCTATTTAATGCTTTCCATATATTTTCTATTTATCGAAGAATATCCCTTAATATCTTTCTTAGATGAGTCGGAAGTCAAATTATTTTAATGCAGTTTTGTTCCAAAGATCGAGCGAATTCTAAAAACACCTTTATAATTGAAGTGGGGCAATTTTTGACGAAGATATGGCCATTTATTTCAAGGTAGACGCTATTTAATGCTTTCCATATATTTTCTATTTATCGAAGAATATCCCTTAATATTTTTCTTAGATGAGTCGGAAGTCAAATTATTTTAATGCAGTTTTGTTCCAAAGATCGAGCGAATTCTAAAAACACCTTTATAATTGAAATGGGGCAATTTTTGACGAAGATATGGCCATTTATTTCAAGGTAGACCCTATTTAATGCTTTCCATATATTTTCTATTTATCGAAGAATATCCCTTAATATCTTTCTTAGATGAGTCGGAATTCAAATTATTTTAATGCAGTTTTGTTCCAAAGATCGAGCGAATTCTAAAAACACCTTTATAATTGAAATGGGGCAATGTTTGACGAAGATATGGCCATTTATTTCAAGGTAGACCCTATTTAATGCTTTCCATATATTTTCTATTTATCGAAGAATATCCCTTAATATCTTTCTTAGATGAGCCGGAAGTCAAATTATTTTAATGCAGTTTTGTTCCAAAGATCGAGCGAATTCTAAAAACACCTTTATATTTGAAATGGGGCAATTTTTGACGAAGATATGGCCATTTATTTCAAGGTAGACACTATTTAATGCTTTCCATATATTTTCTATTTATGGAATATCCCTTAATATCTTTCTTAGATGAGTCGCAAGTCAAATTATTTTAATGCAGTTTTGTTTCAAATATCAAGTAAATTCTAAAAACACCTTTATAATTGAAATTGGGCAATGTTGGATGAAGATATGGCCATTTATTTCAAGGTAGACCCTATTTAATGCTTTCCATATATTTTCTATTTATCGAAGAATATCCCTTAATATCTTT